>NC_068439.1:47430375-47482875 GCF_023373465.1 Oncorhynchus keta | reverse complement strand
GAGGGGAGGGGATAAGAGGGATATGATTGCGGGGAATGGGGGGGGGGGTGAGGGATGAGGGAAACAGCGTCTTCGACACTGTCCTTTCCTTCACTCCCTGCCCTTGTTACACCTTGAGAAACACACAGATGACGCTAGCCCAGTGTTTTCTCCTACGAGGAAAAGCACACGATGCAGCAGCCAAATGCAGGAAGGCAGCAGCCCCTAAAGGCTTCAGCTAAGGCCCCAAGGCCACCTCCACCCTATCACTATCAGTACTACAAGGAGCGTATTTACACAGCTTTCAGGTTGGTTTCCCCTTCTCCTCTCTTTCCTTTTCTTTCTTTTTCTTTCATTTAATGTCCTTCTCTTCTCTCCTCTCCTCTTGGACTCTTCAGCCATGGCATTGTCTTATCAGCTAAAGTGGGGTGGCGGGAGACAGACAGGGAGGAAGGGGGAGGAATGGGCATTGGTTCTGTTTGCCCAAATTGACAGTGCAGTCCAAGAGTTTATCAAAGCCGTTGCAGATTATTGATTGATGTTTTGCTCAACAAAGATCTTATATTTCCTCAAAGTTACGATTCTGTTTCCCTGCTGAACAGTTTCCAACATCAACCATTCAGAATTTGAAGCTGGTAAAATGTTGAAAGAAATTGTGTTACGTTGTCAGAGCTCAACCTCCACAGAATTCCGTGTATAGTAAAATCAGCCAGAGCCCTCAGCCAGAGCGAAAGACATGGGAAGCGTTCCTACTCCCAGGCCGGATGCAGGTTAGGAATTACAGTGGCTTGCGAAAGTATTCACCCCTCTTGGCATTTTTCCTATTTTTTTGCCTTACAACCTGGAATTAAAATCGATTTTTGGGGGGGTTTGTATCATTTGATTTACACAACATGCCTACCACTTTGATGATGCTAAATATGTTTTATTGTGAATCAAACAAGAAATAAGACAACAAAACAGAAAACGTGAGAGTGCATAACTATTCACTCCCCCAAAATAAATACTTTATAGAGTATCCTTTTGCATCAATTACAGCTGACAGTCTCTTGGGGTATGTCTCTATAAGCTTGACACAACTTTCCACTGGGATTTTTGCCCATTCTTCAAGGCAAAACTGCTCCAGCTCCTTCAAGTTGGATGGGTTCCACTGGTGTACAGCAATCTTTAAGTCATACCACAGATTCTCAATTGGATTGAGGACTGGGCTTTGACTAGGCCATTCCAAGACATGTAAAGGTTTCCCCTTCAACCACTCGAGTGTTGCTTTAGCAGTATGCTTAGGGTCATTGTCCTGCTGGAAGGTGAACCTCCATCCCAGTCCCAAATCTCTGGAAGACTGAAACAGGTTTCCCTCAAGAATATCCCTGTATTCAGCACCATCCATCATTCCTTAAATTCTAACCAGTTTCCCAGTCCCTGCCGATGAAAAACATCCCCACAGCATGATGCTGCCACCACCATGCTTTACTGTGGGGATGTTGTTCTCTGGGTGATGAGAGGTGTTGGTTTTGTACCAGACATAGTGTTTTCCTTGATGGCAAAAATCTCTATTTTAGTCTCATCTGACCAGAGCATTTCTGCCATATGTTTGGGGAGTCTCCCACATGCCTTTTGGCAAACACCAAACATGTTTGCTTATTTTTAAATTTAAACAATAGCTTTATGGCCACTCTTCTGTAAAGCCCAGTCCTGTGGAGTGTGTGGCTTAAAGTGGTTCCATGGACAGATACTCCAATCTCCCCTGTGGAGCTTTGCAGCTCCTTCAGGGTTATCTTTGGTCTCTTTGATGCCTCTCTGATTAATGCCCTCCTTGCCTGGTCCGTGAGTATTGGTGGGCAGCCCTCTCTTGGCAGGTTTGTTGTGGTGCCATATTCTTTCCATTTTTTATAATGATTTAATGGTGCTCCGTGGGATGTTCAAAGTTTCTGATATTTTTTATAACTCAACCCTGATCTGTACTTCTCCACAACGGACTTGTTTGACGAGCTCCTTGGTCTTCATAGTGCTGCATGCTTTGTTGGTGCCCCTTGCTTCGTGGTGTTGCAGACTCTGGGGCCTTTCAGAAGAGGTGTATATATACTGAGATCATGTGACACTTATATTGCACACAGGTGAACTTTATTTCACTAATTATGTGACTTCTGAAGGTAATTGGTTGCATCAGATCTTATTTAGGGTCTTCATAGCAAAGGGGGTGAATACATACAGTGGGGAGAACAAGTATTTCATACACTGCCAATTTTGCAGGTTTTCCTACTTACAAAGCATGTAGAGGTCTGTAATTTTTGTTTATCATAGGTAAACTTCAACTGTGAGAGACGGAATCTAAAACAAAAATCCAGAAAATCACTATGCTTGATTTTTAAGTAATTTATTTGCATTTTATTGCATGACATAAGTATTTGATACATCAGAAAAGCAGAACTTAATATTTGGTACAGAAACCTTTTTTTTTGCAATTACAGAGATCATACGTTTCCTGTAGTTCTTGACCAGGTTTGCACACACTGCAGCAGGGATTTTGGCCCACTCCTCCATACAGACCTTCTCCAGATCCTTCAGGTTTCGGGGCTGTCGCTGGGCAATACTGACTTTCAGCTCCATCCAAAGATTTTCTATTGGGTTCAGGTCTGGAGACTGGCAAGGCCACTCCAGGACCTTGAGATGCTTCTTACGGAGCCACTCCTTAGTTGCCCTGGCTGTGTGTTTCGAGTCGTTGTCATACTGGAAGACCCAGCCACGACCCATCTTCAATGCTCTTACTGAGGGAAGGAGGTTGTTGGCCAAGATTTCACGATACATGGCCCCATCCATCCTCCCCTCAATACGATGCAGTCGTCCTGTCCCCTTTGCAGAAAAGCATCCCCAAAGAATGATGTTTCCCCCTCCAAGCTTCACGGTTGGGATGGTGTTCTTGGGGTTGTACTCATCCTTCTTCTTCCTCCAAACATGGCGAGTGGAGTTTAGACCAAAAAGCTCTATTTTTGTCTCATCAGACCACATGACCTTCTCCCATTCCTCCTCTGGATCATCCAGATGGTCATTGGCAAACTTCAGACGGGCCTGGACATGTGCTGGCTTGAGCAGGGGGACCTTGCGTGCGCTGCAGGATTTTAATCCATGACGGCGTAGTGTGTTACTAATGGTTTTCTTTGAGACTGTGGTCCCAGCTCTCTTCAGGTCATTGACCAGGTCCTGCCGTATAGTTCTGGGCTGATCCCTCACCTTCCTAATGATCATTGATGCCCCACGATGTGAGATCTTGCATGGAGCCCCAAACCTAGGGCGATTGACCGTCATCTTGAACTTCTTCCATTTTCTAATAATTCTCACCAAGCTGCTTGCCTATTGTCCTGTAGCCCATCCCAGCTATGTGCAGGTCTACAATTTTTACCCCTGATGTCCTTACACAGCTCTCTGGTCTTGGCCATTGTGGAGAGGTTGGAGTCTGTTTGATTGAGTGTGTGGACAGGTGTCTTTTATACAGATAACGAGTTCAAACAGGTGCAGTTAATACAGGTAATGAGTGGAGAACAGGAGGGTTTCTTAAAGAAAAACTAACAGGTCTGTGAGAGCCGGAATTCTTACTGGTTGGTAGGTGATCAAATACTTATGTCATGCAATAAAATGCAAATTAATTACTTAAAAATCATACAATGTGATTTTCTGGATTTTTGTTTTAGATTCCATCTCTCACAGTTGAAGTGTACCTATGATACAAATTAGACCTTTACATGCTTTGTAAGTAGGAAAACCTGCAAAATCGGCAGTGTATCAAATACTTGTTCTCGCCACTGTATGCACACACCAATTTTTTTTATTTCAATTCAGCAATATAAAATATTTTGTGTATGTCCATTACATGTCAAAATTCATTTAAATGACAGGTTGTAATGCAACAAAATAGGAAAAACACCAAGGAGGATGAATACTTTTACGAAGGCACTGTAACCCAGGGGAACTCAGAGCATGTGGGCTCTGTGTGTGGTGTGCTTCTTTCAAGGCTTGCCCAGCACACACAGTGCTTATCTTCTAGGTTCTCTTTTTGTTTGTCCAGCGCTGAGCAAATAGAAGGTGCAATACATCTCCTGACAGTTCCCAAAGGCAGGCATAAAACACGCTGGCCAAACAAACACTATACCCTGAGTCACCTGGAGGAGCTTTCTCAGGCTTTGCAGAACATAGATTCCCACCCCTTGAACAGTAGTGGATTTAGGCCCCCTGGCTGGCTACCTTTCTGCTGTTTATTTAAGCAGTCTTAAGACAGTCTGGATGATGTTGTGTGAATATCCCCCAGCAAGCAGTCTAGGAGCTGCCATTGTCCTCTGCCATATTTTATTACCCCTTCAGAAAAAGAGGAAATCCGATTCCCCCTTTCTGCAAGAGAGCTTATCCTGCTGTCTCAAAGCAAGCTGTCATGAGAGAGAGAGAAGGGGAAAGAGAGACAGAGAGAGAGAGAATGAGAGAGAGAATGAGAGAGGAAGGGGCGAGTAGGGGAGACAGAGGATGAATGAGAGTGATTCAATGCCTCATCTGTGCCGCTTGTCCATGGAACCCCCTCGTTTTCTCGTTTCAACCCCCCCATCCTCGGTAGGGGGGGTGATAGGTCCACTTCTCCTTCATCAATATTTTACTACCCTAACAGCAGGACTTGGGTTGGGTCATGGTGGGGGAGAGGTGGAGGGTGAGCGACATGCGTGTTGTGAGAGGGTACACAGCGTGATGAATGAATGCTGGGTAAAATATTACAACCTTTATTGTCGCCAAACAACACTCTGGCACTTTTTTTGTCCTTCCTTTCTCTGGCTCCCCCTCTCTCCTATTCTCCTACTCTCCTCCTCTCATATTGTGTTATACTGGGCAAGAGCAGTATAATATCACTTTACATGAAAGCTCTTGTTTTGGACACTCTCTCACTGCCCCCCCCATTCTGCTATCACCAACGCCTCTGGAACAAAGGTCCAACAGCTGACCCAAGGAAGGAGGGAGGACGGAGTGGGGGACACAACAGTTAGAGCTCTCTGCTGGCCACGACAAGCAGGCAGCTCGTAAACACACACACACACACACACACACACACACACACACACACACACACACACACACACACACACGATGACAGACAAAGGGCTCAGGGACAAGAATAACTCTCTCTCTCTCTCTCTCTCTCTCTCTCTCTCTCTCTCTCTCTCTCTCTCTCTCTCTCTCTCTCTCTCTCTCTCTCTCTCTCTCTCTCTCTCTCTCTCTCTCTCTCTCTCTCTCTCTCTCTCTCTCTCTCTCTCTCTCTCTCTCAGTCAAGAGGATCTGAAATACCAATACCCTTTTCTGCTTGACATTGCCTTCTCCTTGCAGTCAGCATTTTGCTGTCCTTATATAGTCAAAACGTCAGGAGAAATTCCCTGTAGGAATATTCTTAGTAATGCGGTACTGCCTGCCTGTTTGCCTGCCTACCAGTCTGGTGTCTATAGGGGACACAGTCACAGTCTCCTGCCATCCAGTTTATTGTGTCACTGTGTTTCACAGGTGACACCGGGCCAAACACTGATTTTTATTTTATTTTTTATTGTGTCGTAAAAGTGTTATCATATCAGTAAGATATGGTGTAGGTTGTATTGACTGCTGTTATCCCTAGATGGCACACATTTGCTGAATCTGCACACATATATTCATGCGCTGTATTTTTTCTCACTCTTTTCTCACACGTACACTTCCTTATTCACGACTCACCTTGTCACACAAAGAACAGTGGACATACACACATTCCTGCACACACACAAACACACACACACACTCCATTCATCACACTGAGGGTGGTGTTTGGTTGTGTGTGTGTGTGTGTGTGTGTGTCTGTATGTGTGGGTGTGGGTATCTGTGTGTTCCGGTGGCCACTAACCTTGCTGTGTCCTGACGCTCCTGATGAGTATCTGTAGGACACAGGAGGAGAGGAGCGGAGTGCTCACTGTCAGGCGTTTGGGTAAGCTGCCAGGTGTGTGTGTGTCTGCCCGCATGTCTGCCTGTGTGTGTGTATGTATGTGTGTGTGTGTGTGGCTGCAGAGGGAGGCAGGCAGAGAGACAGTCAGCATTAACCAAGCAGGTGACCCCTGAATCCTGCATTGCTTTGGGGTTTTGAGTGAAGGAGAGAGGTTCAGCCAAATAAACCAGGGCTGTGTGTGTGTGTGCATGTGTGTCTGTGTGTGCGTGCATACATGCGTACACACTCGTGTGTGTGTGCATGTGTGTCTCTCTCTCACAGTGTGAGGTGTGTCATCTACTTGGTTAAATCAGGTGTGTGTGTATGTGTGTGGACGTGCATGTGTGTGTGCTCCTTAACATGTGTATGTGTGCTGGCATGGGGTAAGGTGTCACAGATTTTCCAGGTTCTATGGTGTCAGTGAGCTTTGCTGTCATGGACACTAAAGAGCCTGTGTGTCTGTGTGTTCCCAAAGCATTTAGTACTACTTCCTCTTTTCAGGCTGTTGTGTGGGGTCATATTTACAGTACACTCATAAAGACGTCTTTCTGAAGCTGGGGAGCGGAGGGGGGAGGAGGAGGGTGGGATATAAACCTGAGAATTTGCAAGAAATAAGCCATTATAAGTCACAACACAAGTGTACTGTATATATCAATAGATTATTTTTAGGAAGTAGCGACTAAAGAGACAGGTGATACACAATGTTACAGAACACCACAGGGCTTCTCAATACAGCCACGAACTCAACCCTTTATTGTTGTGATAACGGTGTGTTACTGTAAACGATACAATACATGATATACAATACATTTTGATACGTTTTAATAATAGTATTACTAATGGAAGGTCTCTGATATTATAATATATTATTAGGTATTATATACTTAATTAAGCAATAAGGCTTGAGGGGGTGTGGTATATGGACAATATTCCACGGCTAAGGACTGTTCTTATGCTCGACGCAACACAGTGCCTGGGTACAGCCCTTGGCCGTGGTATTTTGGCCATATAACACAAAACTCAGAGGTGCCTTATTGCTATTATAAACTGGCTACTAACATAATTAGAACAGTAAAAATGAATATTTTTCCATACCGGTGGTATATGGTCTCATATACCACGGCTTTCAGCCAAACAGCATTCAGGGCTGGAACCACACAGTTTAGAAATATAAGTTTATATATATATATATATATATATATATATATATCTCTATAGTGTTACAGTTCATACATACATTCAATGTATGCGGCAGTCATCAGACCCACAACTATGGTGTTGCTATCACCATGCTCCAACTAACCATGCCATCAGGAGAACCTGAACTGTCTTCTGTCTGTGTTGGTGCAGGTTCCAGAGCTGTTCCTGGAGGTGGCTACAATTACGCTGCGTGAGTTCTTCAACGCCATTGTGGCAGGAAAAGACGTGGACCCATCCTGGAAAAAGGCCATCTACAAGGTGATCTGCAAGCTGGACAGCGAGGTGCCCGAGGTCTTTAAGTCGCCCAACTGTCTCCAGGAGCTCTTACACGAGTAACCTATCATGACCTGCCTTCACCCCCCCCCCCCACCCCCTGCCCAACACTTTTTTTGCTTTTCATGTTTTTATTTATTTATTTATTTTTATCTGATTTTCTTGCTTTTTTTGAATGTATGAAGTATGAAGTTTCATTCCTCCCAATCTGAGGCCTACTGGGCTGTCCAAGTTATCTAGCTATTGTGTTGTTGTTATTATTATTATTATTATTATTATTATTATTATTAATTTCATCATGACTATGATTATTATTATTATTTTTTTATGATTCTATCTGAATATACTTTTATCCTATTGAGCAAGGGTGTCAAACTCATTTGATGGAAGGCCTATTGTCTGTTTTTTCTTCTTTTTTCTTTCATTTAAGCCCTAGACAACCAGTTGTGGGGAGTTCCTTACTAATTAGTGACCTTAATTCATCAATCAAGTACAAGGGAGGGGCAAAGACCCGCAGATACTCGGCCCTCCATGGATTGAGTTTGACACATGCTATTTGGTGGTTGGACTGTGTGAAACCTGATCTATCTGCCCTGATGTACTAGAAACACTAAATAGGGGTCCTCACTATGCCCAGACAAGGGCTTCCCACGACCCTGTACCCTACCTACTCTAAGAATGACCCTACAATGCTAGTGAGGTCACCAATAGATTTTGGCCCACTACACTACGAAAGGGGAGAGGGGTCCTCAATAGGCTCTCCCCACTATGCGAGGTGACTCCCCAATAGGTGCCCAATACAATGGATATCCCATGGAGGACACTACACTACACTTTATTAACTACTGAACTATACTGGAATACTAGTACTGGTCTGTATTGGTATACTGGAACTGGACTGGTATCAGTCATCTACTGAGCTCGACCTTGATACTTTAAAGTGTGCTTTCTGTGATTAGGACATTGTGTTTATTGGGTGTATATTATTAATATTATTTTTCCTGTTGTTATTGTTGTTTTTATTATTATTATTTGTCATCATTGCTTGATACAGATTGGCACTTCCAGATTTGTCCCTTGACAACGTTACAGAAAATAAATTATTATTATTGTTCCAAAAGAGTATAAATTCTCTACATATAATTACTTTGCTCTCAGCAATTTGGGCAAAAACCTCTTGCTCATTTTCATATTCCCCATCCCTCCTCTTTCTGTTTGTATAGGTCCAAGTTTTGTTTGAACTTCTCTGCTGAAGTTCACGCACACACACACACACACACACACACACACACACACACACACACACACACACACACACACACACACACACACACACACACACACACACACACACACAACACAACACAAACACATACACATACAGTAGACATAAACACACAGTATACATAAACACACACATAGAAACATGCAGCTTATGACCTTTTGGTATTAAGACAGACCAGTTACTGCTTGAGTTTATGACTTATTGTTTCAAGGCTGAATTTCCACATTTACTCCAGCATTGAAGTATCAAGAGTACATGTTATCTTCATACATTTATGGGCCAATCACTAAGGACTACATCATTAATTAATTCATTCATACATACATTACCAGTCAAAAGGTTGGACACACCTACTCAGTCAAGAGTTTTTCTTTATTTTTACTATTTTCTACATTGTACAATAATAGTGAAGACATCACAGCTATGAAATTACACATATGGGATCATGTAGTAACCAAAAAAGTGTTGATAATGAGAGCTTTGCACACTCTTGGCATTCCCTGAACCAGCTTCACCTGGAATGCTTTTCCAACAGTCTTGAAGGAGTTCCCACATATGCTGAGCACTTGTTGGCTGGTTTTCCTTCACTCTGTGGTCCAACTCATCCCAAACCATCTCATTTTGGTTGAGGTCGGGTCTAAGGCACTGCATCTCAAATCAAATCAAATTTGTCACATGCGCCAAATACAACAGGTGTCGACATTACAGTGAAATGCTTACTTACAAGCCCTTAACCAACAATGCAGTTTTTTAAAGTGTTAAGTAAAATATAAATAAGAAAAATATTATTAAATAGCAGCACTAAAATAACAGTAGCGAGGCTACTATATACAGGGGGTACTGGTACAGAGTCAATGAGTAGGGGCACAGGTTAGTCGAGGTAATTGAGGTAAAATGTAGGTAGAGGTCAAGTGACTATGCATAGATAATAAACAGAGAATAGCAGCAGTGTAAAAGTGTGTGTGCAGACTAAAGTGTGCGTGCAGACTAATGCAAATTAGCTGTTCAGAAGTCTTAGAGCTTGGGGTTAGAAGTTGTAGAGGTCCTGGATGGCAGGAAGCTTGACCCCAGTGATGTACTGGGCTGTACGCACTACCCTCTGTAGTGCCTCTGCAGTTGCCATACCAGGCAGTGATGCAAACAGTCAGGATTCTCTCAATGGTGCAGCTGTAGAACTTTTTAAGGATCTGAGGATCCATTCCAAATCTTTTCAGTCTCCTGAGGGGGAATATACTTTGTCAAGCCCACTTCATGACTGTCTTGGTGTGTTTGGACCATGATAGTTTTTGGTGATGTGGACACCAAGGAACTTGAAGCTCTCAACCTGCTCCACTACAGCCCCGTCGATGAGAATAGGGGTGTGCTCAATCCTCCTTTTCCTGTAGTCCAATGGTGGTTTTGGAGTCGTGAACAGAGTGAACAGGGAGTACAGCATGGGACTGAGCACGCACCCCTGAGGGACTCCTGTGTTGAGAATCAGCGTGGCAGATGTGTTGTCACCTACCCTTACCACCTTGTGGGCGACCCGTCAGAAAGTCCAGGATCCAGTTGCAGAGGGAGGTGTTTAGTCCCAGGGTCCTAGCTTAGTGATGAGATTTGAGGGCACTTATGGTGTTGAACGCTGAACTGTAGTCAATGAATAGCATTCTCATTTATGTGTTCCTTTTGTCCAGGTGAGAAAGGGCAGTGTGGAGTGCAAGATTGCATCATCTGTGGATCTGTTGGGACGATATGCAAATTGGAAAGGGTCTAGGGTTTCTGGGATAATGGTGTTTATGTGAGCCATGACCAGACATTCAAAGCACTTCATGGCTACAGATGTGAGTGCTACGGGTCGTTAGTCATTTAGGCAGGTAAACTTAGTGTTCTTGGGCACACGGACTATGGTGGTCTGCTTGAAACATGTTGGTATTACAGACTCAGTCAGGGACAGGTTGAAAAAGTCAGGGATGACACTTGCCAGTTAGTCAGTGCATGCTTGGAGCAAACGTCCTGGTAATCTCAATGTTAGAGGTGTCACTACAGACCACGGTTTGATCCCCGGCTGTATCACAACCGGCCATGATTGGTAGTCAATAGGGCGGCACACAATTGGCCCAGCATCGTCCGGATTAGGGAGGGTTTAGTACAAATAAAGAAAAACCCTGAAATGAGTAGGTGTGTCCAAACTCTTGACTGGTACTATACATAGTTTACGATAGTGTGTGGATAAAATGGAAGGTATAAATGTTTTCTTTAACAGTCCTATGAGGTAACAGGAGCTACTTACTGCTACTTCAAATCAAATCCAATTTTATTTGTCACATACACATGGTTAGCAGATGTTAATGCGAGTGTAGCGAAATGCTTGTGCTTCTAGTTCCGACAATGCAGTAATAACCAACAAGTAATCTAACTAACAATTCCTAAACTACTGTCTTATACACAGTGTAAGGGGATAAAGAATATGTACATAAGGATATATGAATGAGTGATGGTACAGAGCAGCATAGGCAAGATACAGTAGATGGTATTGAGTACAGTATATACATATGAGATGAGTATGTAAACAAAGTGGCATAGTTAAAGTGGCTAGTGATACGTCTATTACATAAGGATGCAGTCGATGAGATAGAGTACAGTATATACGTATGCATATGAGATGAATAATGTAGGGTAAGTAACATTATATAAGGTAGCATTGTTTAAAGTGGCTAGTGATATATTTACATCCTTTCCCATCAATTCCCATTATTAAAGTGGCTGGAGTTGAGTCAGTGTCAGTGTGTTGGCAGCAGCCACTCAATGTTAGTGGTGGCTGTTTAACAGTCTGATGGCCTTGAGATAGAAGCTGTTTTTCAGTCTCTCGGTCCCAGCTTTGATGCACCTGTACTGACCTCATCCTTCTGGATGATAGCGGGGTGAACAGGCAGTGGCTCTGGTGGTTGATGTCCTTGATGATCTTTATGGCCTTCCTGTAACATCGGGTGGTGTAGGTGTCCTGGAGGGGAGGTAGTTTGCCCCAGGTGATGCGTTGTGCAGACCTCACTACCCTCTGGAGAGCCTTACGGTTGAGGGCGGAGCAGTTGCCGTACCAGGCGGTGAAACAGCCCGCCAGGATGCTCTCAATTGTGCATCTGTAGAAGTTTGTGAGTGCTTTTGGTGACAAGCCGAATTTCTTCAGCCTCCTGAGGTTGAAGAGGCGCTGCTGCGCCTTCTTCATGATGCTGCCTGTGTGAGTGGACCAATTCAGTTTGTCTGTGATGTGTATGCCGAGGAACTTAAAACTTGCTACCCTCTCCACTACTGTTCCATCGATGTGGATAGGGGGGGTGTTCCCTCTGCTGTTTCCTGAAGTCCACAATCATCTCCTTAGTTTTGTTGACGTTGAGTGTGAGGTTATTTTCCTGACACCACACTCCGAGGGCCCTCACCTCCTCCCTGTAGGCCGTCTCGTCGTTGTTGGTAATCAAGCATACCACTGTTGTGTCGTCCGCAAACTTGATGATTGAGTTGGAGGCGTGCGTGGCCACGCAGTCGTGGGTGAACAGGGAGTACAGGAGAGGGCTCAGAACGCACCCTTGTGGGGCCCCAGTGTTGAGGATCAGCGGGGAGGAGATGTTGTTACCTACCCTCACCACCTGGGGGCGGCCCGTCAGGAAGTCCAGTACCCAGTTGCACAGGGCGGGGTCGAGACCCAGGGTCTCGAGCTTGATGACGAGCTTGGAGGGTACTATGGTGTTGAATGCCGAGCTGTAGTCGATGAACAGCATTCTCACATAGGTATTCCTCTTGTCCAGATGGGTTAGGGCAGTGTGCAGTGTGGTTGAGATTGCATCGTCTGTGGACCTATTTGGGCGGTAAGCAAATTGGAGTGGGTCTAGGGTGTCAGGTAGGGTGGAGGTGATATGGTCCTTGACTAGTCTCTCAAAGCACTTCATGATGACGGAAGTGAGTGCTACGGGCGGTAGTCGTTTAGCTCAGTTACCTTAGCTTTCTTGGGAACAGGAACAATGGTGGCCCTCTTGAAGCATGTGGGAACAGCGGACTGGTATAGGGATTGATTGAATATGTCCGTAAACACACCGGCCAGCTGGTCTTCGCATGCTCTGAGGGCGCGGCTGGGGATGCCGTCTGGGCCTGCAGCCTTGCGAGGGTTAACACGTTTAAATGTCTTACTCACCACGGCTGCAGTGAAGGAGAGACCGCATGTTTTCGTTGCAGGCCGTGTCAGTGGCACTGTATTGTCCTCAAAGCGGGCAAAAAGTTATTTAGTCTGCCTGGGAGCAAGACATCCTGGTCCGTGACTGGGCTGGATTTCTTCCTGTAGTCCGTGATTGACTGTAGACCCTGCCACATGCCTCTTGTGTCTGAGCCGTTGAATTGAGATTCTACTTTGTCTCTGTACTGACGCTTAGCTTGTTTGATAGCCTTGCGGAGGGAATAGCTGCACTGTTTGTATTCGGTCATGTTACCAGACACCTTGCCCTGATTAAAAGCAGTGGTTCGCGCTTTCAGTTTCTCGCGAATGCTGCCATCAATCCACGGTTTCTGGTTAGGGAATGTTTTAATCGTTGCTATGGGAACGACATCTTCAACGCACGTTCTAATGAACTCGCACACCGAATCAGCGTATTCGTCAATGTTGTTATCTGACGCAATACGAAACATATCCCAGTCCACGTGATGGAAGCAGTCTTGGAGTGTGGAGTCAGCTTGGTCGGACCAGCGTTGGACAGACCTCAGCGTGGGAGCCTCTAGTTTTAGTTTCTGTCTGTAGGCAGGGAGTCTTGTTTTCAGATTAGCCTTGGTAAAATCCCCAGCTACAATGAATGCAGCCTCCGGATAAATGGTTTCCAGTTTGCAAAGAGTTAAATAAAGTTTGTCCAGAGCCATCGATGTGTCTGCTTGGGGGATATATACGGCTGTGATTATAATCGAAGAGAATTCTCTTGGTAGATAATGCGGTCTACATTTGATTGTGAGGAATTCTAAATCAGGTGAACAGAAGGATTTGAGTTCCTGTATGTTTCTTTCATCACACCATGTCTCGTTAGCCATAAGGCATACGCCCCGCCCCTCATCTCACCAGAAAGGTGTTTGTTTCTGTCGGCGCGATGCGTGGAGAAACCCGTTGGCTGCACCGCTTCGGATAGCGTCTCTCCAGTGAGCCATGTTTCCGTGAAGCACAGAACGTTACAGTCTCTGATGTCCCTCTGGAATGCTACCCTTGCTCGGATTTCATCAACCTTGTTGTCAAGAGACTGGACATTGGCAAGAAGAATGCTAGGGAGTGGTGCACGGTGTGCCCGTCTCCGGAGTCTGACCAGAAGACCGCCTCGTTTCCCTATTTTTCGGAGTCGTTTTTTTGGGTCGCTGCATGCGATCCATTCCGTTGTCCTGTTTGTAAGGCAGAACACAGGATACGTGTCGCGAAAAAAATGTTCTTGGTCGTACTGATGGTGAGTTGACGCTGATCTTATATTCAGTAGTTCTTCTCGACTGTATGTAATGAAACCTAGGATGACCTGGGGTGCTAATGTAAGAAATAACACGTAAAAAAACTAAAAACTGCATAGATTCCTAGGAACGCGAAGCGAGGCGGCCATCTCTGTTGGCGCCGTATGAGTACTGAGTACTTGTGGTTGTAATCAGGGATGAAATGGTATGCAATGGTGCTTAAATCCCAGACAAACTAAACTATAATTATTAGGTAATAATTCGGTTTTTACCATTAACAGTACTGTTTACTTTAATACCAAGTAAATGTTGGACCTTAAAAGGACTGTAAAATAAGGCCCCAGTTATGTCTGTAATGATTGCTTTTTGCAGTGGCGTTTATCTCAACAGCATAATTCTGTGAGGAAGCTAATTACAATTACCTAAGAGGATACAACATGAAGCTACTCTCCAAGCAAATTAAAAGTTGGTTTAATATTTTATTACAACAGCACTGTACTACTCTGTGATGTAATTCTTTTTTTGCAGATATGTAGCTAGGTAAATAGATGGCTAGGTAAATACATAGATGTCTTGCTGAATAGTAGAGAGGAGAGATCAAATCAAATCACATTTTATTGGTCACATGCAGATGGTATTGTGAGTGCATTGATATGCTTGTTGCAAAGTTTCCTAAGGACTAGAAGTGAGGCAGCCCTCTTGTCAGCGCCATACTGTAGGTAATGGGAGGGAGGAGGAGAGGGATATTTTCTTGACCATGTCATCGAACCAGAAAAAAACTCAGTATGGCTATAGCCTAAAACTGGGGCCTAGAATTTTGCCTTGTCAAGTCACACGGTCAGGAAAAAATGGAGATAAAAATACACACACAGACATTCAGAAATTGTATGGACACAGACACGTTTCTCCTCCTATATCCTCCTCTCTTCTCTTCTTCTCTGTATCATTAATCTGGCTTAGCACTAGCTGCTCCCTTTCTTCCTGAACAATACAAGGTTAGAGTTCACCACTCAGCCTAGAGGGAAATGTAGAACCTCTCAAAGACCTGATACAGAATCATTTTATTAGAGTGCTTATGCCTAGTTTATTCAGTAATTGATACATTAATATATATACACCATTCCTTGATTTATTTCCAGTGAAATACATTAACTTTCAATATTTAGCTTTTTGTTTTGATATTTTTTTTTGATCTAGTTGAACCTTTATCCTGTTTTGTTTGAACCTGCCTGCTCTGGCTTTGTTTCCGATACAATATAGTTAGTAGTAGTTCCTTGACCTTCGATTAGAAGTACATTCTAAGCACTGAAAGATCACATACTGTATTGTATAGGTTAGGGTTAACCCTTTGTGGTCCTTCTGTAGCTCAGTTGGTAGAGCATGGCGCTTGTAACGCCAGGGTAGTGGGTTCAATTCCCGGGACCACCCATACGTAGAATGTATGCACACATGACTGTAAGTCGCTTTGGATAAAAGCGTCTGCTAAATGGCATATTTATTTTTATTTTTAACGCCAGGATAGTGGGTTCGATTCCCGGGACCACCCATACGTAGAATGTATGCACACATGACTGTAAGTCGCTTTGGATAAAAGCGTCTGCTAAATGGCATATATATGTGTGTGTGTGTGTGTGTGTGTGTGTGTGTGTGTGTGTGTGTGTGTGTGTGTGTGCTTGCTTGTTATTGCCCCCGGCCACATCGGCTTTGGTTCGCTGTATGTCAAAAAATATCCAAAGGAGCAGCGTGCTTAACCTGCTGACTTGCAAAGGCGACACATAGCGTTTGGGAAAAAAGGAGGAGAGAAAGACAGAGAGCTACTCCCTTCATTATGTTCACCCCCAGACACTGTTCTTCTTAAGATCCAATCCCTGAGAGAGGCCAGGAGAGGGATTTCTCATTGAGGGGATGGGTTTGTCTTAAAGTCTCAAGGCACCAGCCAACGGCTTAAAAGATCCTGTAACACTAGACAAAGGAGAGGAAGGACACTTTTATCTGATACATGGATTAATATCCCCCTCCCTCCCCTCCTACAACCCCGCCCTAAAAAGTTGTTCCTGTGCGTTGTGCAGCTACAATGAACACATTATTCCTGCTTTAAAGGACCCTTATTTAAATGGATTATGATGACCTTAATACCACCTCACAAACATTTTTTGTTTGCGTTTTATTTTGGGTTTGTTTGGTTTCTAGAATATTGCTATTGAAATGCATATAAATATGGTATTTTTTAAGAATGATAAAATGTAAATGTATTTAAAAAAGCTAATAATAGAGTAAACCTTTGGGAAGGATCTCTGGCTGGAATTTTGTCATGAAGCATAACGTTTCGATCGTATTTTTTGTGATTTCTTAGTTTCGATCTATTGCAGAAAAAAGTTATTTGTTGGTATCTTAAAAGTAGAATAGAAGTAACAGCAGTAGTTTTTGCAGGGTTAGTGATTGCGAAGACATTTCATTTGATTTCTCTGCATTTTGTATTGAACAGGTGTGTTTTGGAGATAAAAAACGTTTTTTGATTCCTTTTTGGGGAGCATAACATGTGATGCTGTAACTGTACATATTGAAAAAGGGAACGATCGCTTAGATCTTTATCATGGTGCTCCCGAGTCTAACATGACTTGGAAGGGGATAGAGGGAGTAGGGATTAAAAGAAAAAGACAGAGCAAGTGAGTGAGATATGACATATTCTCTCTACCTGCTCTCCAATCTCTTTTCCCCAAAGACACAGAGGAGAAGTTTTTACGTCATGCAACACCCTAAAAATATTGTCTGTTCCCCTCTGTGGGCGATGTCCTTGAAAACTGCACCAGCATCCCTTTTCTGTTGACGGAACATGGCGTAGGTGTCCCTTTATTATGATGTCATATTGCCCTGTTGGCAGTGGATCCAGACTGGTCCACACAAGGTCGTTGGTGTCTCTCTTTACAACCCAAGAGAGGCCTTAGTGAGAAGAAAACTGGAATTTATTGTCCCCATAGACTACTGGTGAAAGAATGGAGGGGGAAACTATTTTTGTAAACATACTGTATGACAGTCAGCTACCCAACATTCACTGGATTCTGTCATTGGAGTAGAATAGAACTGGTCTAAAAACTGGAGGTACAGAATTAAGAAGAGTTTTGATGCACATACACACTCCATTCATCACACTGAGGGGGGTGTTTGGTTGGCCCCTGCATGTGCGTATGCGCGCGCGTGTGTGTGTGTGTGTGTGTGTGTGTGAATGCATACGTGCGCCAGTGTGTTTGTTTTTGCAAAGTTTATGCACGTTGAATTATAACTTAAAAGGGGTCTATTTCTCAATGGTTTCGCTATTAGTTTTTTTGGGCTATTCTTTTATAAATATCAAGTACGTGGAATCTAAAGTGATAAATACTGCCGTTGTATACAACTTTTGTTTATGCTTTTTGTATTATATTATTATTTAAATCTAGTGCAGTAATTCCAACTAAAATTGCCATTGCTCATATATACAGTCTCATTTATTATATACAGAGTTTAATAAGTTATAGAAAAAAAAATATATATTTCTATTTTGTCTTTCAGATTTTATGTAATTTATTGGTTTATTTTATCCCAAATTATTCAATGTTGTGTTTTCTTTGTGAAGGCTGTATTGTATTCCATGAGGTAGAACCAATCCAATTGAACATACACTATATATCAAAAGGTATGTGAACACCCCTTCAAATGAGTGGATTCGGCTATTTCAGCCACACCTGTTGCTGACCGGTGTATAAAATTGAGCACACAGTCATGCAATCTCCATAGAGAAACATTGGCAGTAGATTGGCCTTACTGAAAAGGTCAGTGACTTTCAACGTGGCACCGTCATAAGATGCTACCTTTCCAACAAGTCAGTTCGTCAAAAATGTCTGCCCTGCTAGAGCTGCCCCGGTCAACTGTAGGTGTTGTTATTGTAAAGTGGAAATCTCTAGGAGCAACAACTGCTCAGTGTGAAGTGGTAGGCCACACAAGCTCACAGAATGGGACCCCCGAGTGCTGAAGCACATAAACATTTTCTGTCCCCAAGTTCCAAACTGCCTTTGGAAGCAACGTCAGCACAATAACTGTACGTTGGGAGCTTCATGAAATGGGTTTCCATGGCCGAGCAGCCGCACACAAGATCACCATGCACAATGCCAAGTGTCGGCTGGAGTGGTGTAAAGCTCACAGCCATTGGACTCTGGAGCAGTGGAAACGCGTTCTCTGGAGTGATGAATTGTTTCACTATCTGGCAGTCAGATGGACGATTCTGAGTTTGGCACGTGCCATGAGAACCTTGAGGTCAGGGCAGCCTTCCAATTCATCCCAAAGGTGTTTGATGGTCTTGACCATCACCAATGCTCGTGGCTGAAGTCCCAGCAGCAATGTTCCAACATGTAGTGAAAAGCCTTCCCAGAAGAGTGGAGACTGTTATAGCTGCAAAAGGGGGGGAGGGGCAACTCCATTTTAATGCCCACAATTTTGGAATGAGATGTTCGATGAGCAGGTGTCCACATACTTTTGGTCATGCAGTGTACTTTAAAAAGAAGAAGATACTTGAGAGCACTCAATCAGTTCTCTGAAATTGTCACATGAGGATTTTGACAGCTAATATTAACTGGAGAAATTTAGGAGTGGTTGTGTTTTATTAGGGGACAGGTAGAGTGCTAAAAGAAAAGTTTGAAGCATTCTTTGTATTTTCTCCAGACTTTTCCCACTCTACTGCTTTGGCCCTCGCCACAGACATAGTAGTTGAATTGCCTATCGTGCCTTCATCCTCTATGAACTGAATGTATGTGCAGTATAAGTGCAAGCTTGAGCAAGCGTGTGCAAAATAAAAATGTAAAAGAGATTACAGAATGTCTGACTCTCCAAACTCATTTCTAAATTCAACCTATCTTTATGTGTGTGTGTGTGTGTGTGTGTGTGTGTGTGTGTGTGTGTGTGTGTGTGTGTGTGTGTGTGTGTGTGAGTGTAAGGGGGGGTCTTTGACACATCTGTAGCTCTGATGCACACCCTGGTTATTCTGGCATAGATAGAGGACGGAGAGAGAGAGAGAGAGAGAAAAAATAAGTAGTGTGGTTATTTGTGCGTTTGTAACTGTATGCATGCTTGACTGTGTGTGCTCGCTATGATATATTTCTTAGAAGAAAAAAAAACGTAGAGTCGATGACCGTGCCCTGTGAAAATCAAATTAGCATAATAAAGATAATAATCCCCATCAAAAAGCCACCTGGCTAGAGATACCTGCATGGGCTGCGTATCAATCAACCAAAATAGCCCACGTTAACATATGTAGCTTAAGAAACAAGGTTCATGAAATAAATAATATGCTGGTAACAGAAGGCGTTCATATTCTGACAATCTCTGAAACTCACTTAGATAATACCTTTGATGATACATTGGTAGTAATACAAGGTTATAACATTTATAGAACATATAGAAATGCCAATGGTGGAGGTGTTGGTGTTTAAATTCAGAACCACCTCCCTGTAAAGATTAGAGGATCTCATGTTAAATACTGTTGAAGTAATATGGCTACAGGTTCATTTGCCTCACCTAAAACCCATACTGGTGGGAAGCTGCTATAGACAACCAAGTGCTAAGTCAGTATCTGGATAACGGGTGAAATGCTTGATAATGTATGTGATAACAGAGAGGTATATTTTCTGGGTGATTTAAATATTGACTGGCTTTCATCAAGCTGCCCACTCAGGAAAAAACGTCAACCTCTAAATAATGCCTGCAACCTGGATCTGGTTATCAGTCAACCTACTAGGGTAGTTACAAACAGCACATTAATGAAATCCTCAACATGTATTGATCATATCTTTACTAATGCTGCAGAATCCAGATCCATCAGATGTAGTGATCACAATATAGTAGCCATATCTAGGAAAGCCAAAGTTCCAAAGGCTGGCCCTAATACAGTGTATAAGAGGTCATACAATACGTTTTGTAGTGATACCTATGTTGTTGATGTAAAGAATATTTGTTGGTCCATGGTGTGTAGTAAAGAGAAAGCAGATGCTGCACCTGACATATTTGTGAAATTAGCTTATTCCATTTACTAATAAGCATGTACCCATTAAGAAAATGACTGTAAAAACAGTTAAATCCCTGTGGATTGATGAGGAATTGAAAAAAATGATATGGTTGAGAGGTATGAGGCAAAAAAAGTTGCAAATAAGTCTGGCTGCACAACCGATTGGCAAATGTATTGAAAATTGAGAATTCATGTGTCTAAACGGAATAAAAAGGAGAAGAAACTAGACTATGAAACAAAGATAAATGGCATAAAGATTGATAGTAAAAAACTTTGGAGCACCTTAAATGTAATTTCGGGGAAAAAGGCAAACTCATCTCCAACATTTATTGAATCAGACATTCATCACAAAACTAACTGATATTGCAAACAACTTTAATTATTTTGACATCATCGATCACAGTCTGCTGCTGGAAAAACATATGTTTTATGGCTTTACACCCCCTGCTATATTGTGGAAAAAATAGTTACTGAATATACTGTTTTCCATACTATTCTACGGTATCTCATTCACTTAATTAATAATGTTTACATATCTTGCATTACTCAAATGCATCTTGCATTATTCTATATTATTCTACTGTCTCTTAGTCCGTTCCACTCTGACATTGCTCGTCCATGAATACAGTTGAAGTCGGAAGTTTACATACACCATAGCCAAATACATTTAAACTCAGTTTTTCACAATTCCTGACATTTAATCCTCATAAAAATACCCTGTCTTAGGTCAGTTAGTTTCACCCCTTTATTTTAAGAATGTGAAATATCAGAATAATAGTAGTGAGAATGATTTATTTCAGCTTTTATTTCTTTCATCACATTCCCAGTGAGTCAGAAGTTTACATACACTCAATTAGTATTTGGCAGCATTGCCTTTAAAGGCACAGTCAACTGAGTGTATGTAAACTACTGACCCACTGGAATTGTGATAAAGTGAATTATTGTCACATATGTCGTCTTGAAAATGACCGGACCAAGGTGCAGCGTGGTGAGTGTACATTTTCCTTTATTATAAATGTCACCAACAAAACAAGAAACAATCAAAACGACCGTGACGCTTACTAGGGCTATACAGGCCACTATAACAAAGACAACTACCCACAACTAAAGTGGAAAAACAGGTGGCCTAAGTATGATTCCCAATCAGAGAAAACGATAGACAGCTGTCCCTGATTGAGAACCGTACCAGGCCAAAACATAGAAACAGAAAACATAGAAATAAAGAAACTAGAATGCACCCCAGTCACACCCTGGCTAAACCAAAATAGAGAATAAAAGCCTCTCTATGGCCAGGGCGTGACAATTATAAGTGAAATAATCTGTCTGTAAACAATTGTTGGAAAAATTACTTGTCATGCACACAGTAAAAGTCCTAACCGATTTTCCAAAACTATAGTTTGTTAACAAGAAATTTGTGGAGTGGTTGAAAATGAGTTTTAATGACTCCATCCTAAGTGTATGTAATCTTCTGACTGTATATAGTCTTAATTCATTCCTACTTAGATTTGTGTCTATTGGATATATGTTGTGTAATTTGTAAGATACAGTGCCTTGCAAAATAATTCATCTACCTTGGTGTTGCATTACAACCTTTAACTTAAATACATTTTTATTTGGATTTCATGTAACGGAAATACACAAAATATTCCAAGTTGGTGAATTGAAATATAAAATAATTTCTTGTTTAGAAAAAAAACCCCTGTAAAATGGTGTGTGCATATGTATTCACCCCCTTTGCTACGGAGCCCCTAAACCAGATCTGATGCAACCAATTACCTTCAGAAGTCACAAATGGAAAGAATATGGCACCACAACAAACCTGCCAAGAGAGGGCCGCCCCCTAACATCTTACGGACCAGGCAAGGAGGGCATTAATCAGAGAGGCAAAAAAGACTAAAGATAACCCTGAAGGAGCTGCAAAGCTCCACAGCGGAGATTAGAGTATCTGTCCATGGGACCACTCCACAGAACTGGGCTTTATGGAAGAGTGGCCATAAAAAAAGTCATTGCTTAACTTCACTTGGGTAGGGGGCAGCATTTGGAATTTTGGATGAAAAGCATGCCCAAATTAAACTACCTGCTACTCAGGCCCAGAAGACAGCATATGCATATAATTAGTAGTTTTGGATAGAAAACACTCTAAAATTTCCACAGCTGTTAAAATAATGTCTGTGAGTATAACATAACTTATATGGCAGGCGAAAACCCAAGGGAAATCCAACCAGGAAGTGCTATTATTTTGAAAGGCTATTTTTCCATTGAAAGCCTATCCACCATACAAAGAATTAGTACCCAGTCATGATCTCTATGGCTTCCTCAACATGTGACCAGTCTTTAGGCATTGTTTCAGGCTTTTACTCTGAAAAATGAGGGAGATACAGCACTTTCAATCAGTGGCCAGTGGAAATTTCCATTCATCAGCCATGCTGATCAACCTGATCGGGAATGTGCCTTTCTTGTATCTCCTTTCCTATTGACGAAGCTTTTGTCCGGTTGAAATATGATTGATTATTTATGACAAAAACAACCGGAGAATTGATTTTAAACATCGTTTGGCATGTTTCTACTCACTTTTATTGTACTTAAAAAAAACTTTGCGTCTGGACTTATTCGTGCCTTAAGCATTCGGATTACTGGACAAAATGCCCGAACAAAAAGGAGATATTTGGTCATAAAGAGGGACATTATTGAACAAAACAAACATGTATTGTCTAACATGGAGACCTGGGAGTGCCACCAGATGAAGATCATCAAAGGTAAGAGATTAATTTTAATGCTATTTCTGACTTTTGTGAAACTCTCCTTGGCTGGAAAATGTCTGTATGGGTTTCTGTGACTAGGTGCAGACCTAACATAATCACAAAGTGTGCTTTCTCCGTAAAGCCTTTTTGAAATCTGACATAAAGCCTTTTTGAAATCTGACACAGCGGTTGCATTAAGGAGAAGGTTATCTTTATTCGTATGTTAAACACATCGATGTTTATGATTAGTATTTTTATCATTTGATGTGGCTCTCTGCACTTTCACCGGATCTTTGTCTGAGACCAAGCATTTCTGACCATAACGTGCCAATGTAAACTGCAATTTTTGGATATAAATATGAATTCTATCGATACCCTCAGATACCCTAAAATGTAATCAAACTATAACATTTATTACGGATAGAAGTATGTTCAATAGGAAACCTATTTTAGCAGGTGCGTCCTGTTTACATGGCGTGCGTAAACCTGCATTTCCAAGACTGTGTCCCTGTACTAAAACTGATTTTTATTATTTGTTTTTGGAGTTACAAGCCTGAAACCATGAACATAGACTGCTGACACCTTATGTAAGCCGTAGGAATTGCATCCAGGGAGCTAATTCTCAATATGACATTTTACTTGTCTTTCTAAGATGATGGTCTCTCAAAAGAAAAAATCTGGTTGGTTTTGCTTTAAATTTTCTCCAACCATATATATTGTGTTATATTCCTCTACATTATTTTAACATTTCTACAAACTTCAAAGTTTTGTCTTGCCAATGGTACCAATTATATCCATATCCTGCCTTCAGGGCCTGAGCAACAGGCAGTTTGCTTTGGGCACGTTATTCAGACAGGAAGTGGAGAAAAAAGGGGCCTGGCCCTGAGAAGTTTCAGATTGCTGTACACCAGCGGATCCCATCCAACCTGAAGGTGCTGGAGAAGTTTTGCCTTGAAGAATGGGTAACAATCCCAATGGCTAGATGTGTCAAGCTTATAGAGACATACCTCAAGAGACTTGTAGCTGTAATTGCTGCAAAAGGTGGCTCTACAAAGTATTGACTTTGGGGGTGAATAGTTGTGCACGCTCAAGTTTTCAGTTTTTTTGTCTTATTTCTTGTTTGTTTCACAATAAAACATATTTTGCATCTTCAAAGTGGTAGGAATGTTGTGTAAATGAAATGATACAACCCCCCCCCCCAAAAAAATATATATTTTAATTTCAGGTTGTAAGACAACAAAATAGGAAAAAGGCCAAGGGGGTGAAAACTTTTGTGAGCCACTCTATAACTTGTTAGATATTACCGCACTGTCGGAGCTAGAAGCACAAGCATTTCACTCAGAGCTCTAGTGACCATTTCTCCAACCTCATGGCTTGGTGTTTGCTTTGACATGCACTGTCAACTGTAGGACCTTATATAGACAGGTGTGTGCCTTTCCAAATCATGTCCAATTAATAGAAATTACCACAGGTGGACTCCAGTCAAGTTTTTGAAACATCTCAAGGGTGATCAATGGAAACAGGATGCACCTGAGCTCAATTTCGAGTCTCATAGCAAAGGGTCTGAATACTTATGTAAATAAGGTGTTTTTGTTTTTAATTTGAAATAAATTTACAACAACTTCTAAAAAACAGTTTTTGCTTTGTCATTATGGGGTATTGTATGCAGATTGATGACAAAAAAATATTAATATTTAATCAATTTAGAATAAGGCTGTAATGTAACAAAATGTGGAAAAAGTCAAGGAGTCTGAATACTCTCCGAATGCACTGTATGAGGTCACAGAAACATGTATGGAGACACAGCACATGGAGACAAGATGATGTGATGAAGTCTAGACTGACAGAGGGACTTGATACTGATGTCTCTGAATGAAGAGAGACCTGGCACGCATAAACATTTTACTAGACACAACTTTCACTTGTGTCGTCTTTTTTATTACTGAATTGAATGGTATCATTCCCTATGGCGATGTAGAACTGTGTATTCTGCACCAGGATCAAGGAACTCCTATTGTATACGGGACACCACACAGGACGGCATGACCACTCGGATATCTTTGCCATTACCACTAGACAAAATGTTCGTCGGCACTGCATCTGTACTGGATGGGAATGAGAATAAAATATGAAAGGGTCACATTGTTAAATGAGCAGAACACTGTATCTATGGTATTATGTAAAGGGTTGTTGAAAGTTATCAAAATACTTAGTTTAGAAAACCTATATCAATTTAGCAATTGCAGTCTTCTCATATTACTCTGTAGGCTACTGACCTATTCAAAGCCTCCTTCAGCATCTCACCATACCTGTAGTTATTGAACTCAACCTGCAGGGGGTTTGTTTGTTGCGATTGAGTGGGGGCAACAGATGTGGGCAAGGTTCTGACGGATGGGTTTGTCTTGGTAATGGCAAGGACACACCCAAGAAACACAAACATCGAACCACACCCCCCAAGCCAAGTCACGTTTGGCTTTTGTATTTCTTGTAGAGCAAGCCAAAAAACAAGGCAAAATCAGTGGGTGTAGTTCCCCTGTTGAACCAGCCTTAGTAGCGTAGGCCTATGGTAAGAGTAGTGGAGGGCTTGATATGAAGTGGAAATCAAGCAATCTGTTTTTTAAAACAAAAACAACATTTCTAAATAGGATGGGGTTAGAAGCATGACATCATAAATCGCATCTCTCGTTCCATGGCACTGTGTGCAGCACACGTAGGCCTAAATGTTTTCACGCATAACATTTGCACATCTCTTTGTATCGTTGCCTATTTGCAAGGCAAATTCTCCAAAAATCTTCCATCGATAATGCATGTCTTTGGTAATTTGACGATGGGGAGAGATTGCTTACTTGAACAAGAAATTAAGTATGCAGGTATGCGAACTATGAATAATTAAAAAGTATCAGGGCTGAAACCTCCGTAATATGTCAAAGAACTCCCATTAGACCATTTATTACCCCTTTATTCATAGGTTACTTGGCAAACGGTCAGGATAAAAAGTCCAGTGCACCAGTTTCTCCATGACGAAATTGCAAACAAACGTGCATTTGACACTTGCGCCTCTTTAGAGCCAGATCAAAATAAAGCCCTCTCTCTCTTTTTGCTAGCCTTAACCGGGAGCTACGGCTCCTTAGGTAGGACTGAGGCATCGTACTTGTACAACACCAACCGTCTGCTATGTAATCAAATACCATCTGTCTCCGCATCAGAAGACTCTCACGCACAAGCACGCACACTCGCACATATATGCTTTCACTCTGGTTATCTTTGTATGTGTGTATGTGTATATTTACTATCAAGATTCCCTCTGCCCCTGGCCTGATGAGGGAGTTAGTTGAGTCACATTAGTAGCTTCTATTTTCGATAAGTCCCCACAGTGAGTTCAGAGGTCATTGTCGTTGGATATCCATGTTTGTTCTGGTGTCTGTGTGTCTCTGTGTCACGCAAACATTGGCTCCCGTCTCTGATCTTCCCAGCAGAAGAGATAGTGGATTTTACCTACAGCCTTACTCCCATCCTTAAATCAATGGCCCACTATCTCAGGGCAGCAAACGCTTCCCAATGTTGACAGAATGCTACCTCTGCTTCTGCACACACAACTTTTACACAAACACCAAGGTCCTCCATGTCCCTCTTCCTCAAGGTTAGCTTGTCTTGCACTCAAGTTTACAGTTTATGCAATAACACTGAATTAGAGTTTTCACTCAATAACATTTGCTTTTCAACCAATGCAAACTGTCCCTTTTGATGATATACTGTAACCTTCTGAAAATGTTATGTTTTATTCATTTAATTTATATATATATATATATATATATATATATATATATATATATATATATATATATTTTAGGTATTTTCTTATAACTGCAATCTCATATATATATATATATATATATATATATATATATATATATATATATGAGATTGGTCAAGTCTATAGACCGATAGCTGTGGGATAAATAGATTGCAGAAAAGACAGATATATGTCTAGTTAAGGGAAGGCCTTTAGTTATGGGGACATCTAGTGGTGAGAATGTGTGGTGCATTCAGTGAGCCAGGTCATCATCATAACTAACTACACAGCTGGACTGGCAACATGTCAGAGACGCGTGGTGAGGTTATTGGCTGGGTAAGCACCATCGGTGTAGTACTGTTATTGTAGGTACCGGAGAGCACATTTTTTGTTGTGTTATAATTTCTCAATGATAGTTGGTACCGACATGTTGCCTATTGTATGATATATAGCATGCATTTTGTAACAAAATAAACAAATGACGAATACAATTTGATATGTTTCATTTATACTGAACAAAAATATAAATGCGACATGCAACAATTTCAAAGATTTTACTGTGAGGAAATCAGTCAACTTAAATAAATGACTTAGGCCCCTAGTCTATGGATTTCACATGAAAGGTTGCAAGATTGAACCCCCCCGAATCCCCTGACGAGGTAAATATCTGTAATTCAAATCAAATTTCTTTATATAGCCCTTCTTACATCAGCTGATGTCTCAAAGTGCTGTACAGAAACCCAGCCTAAAACCCCAAACAGCAAGCAATACAGGTGTAGAAGCATGGTGGCTAGGAAAAAGTCCCTAGAAAGGCCAAAACCTAGGAAGAAACCTAGAGAGGAACCAGGCTATAAGGGGTGGCCAGTCCTCTTCTGACTGTGCTGGATGGAGATTATAACAGAACATGGCCAAGATGTTCAAATGTTTATAAATTACCAGCACGGTCAAATAATAATAATCACAGTAGTTGTCGAGGGTGCAGCAAGTCAGCACCTCAGGAGTAAATGTCAGTTGGCTTTTCATAGCCGATCATTAAGAGTTTCTCTACTTTTCCTGCTGTCTCCAGAGAGTTGAAAACAGCAGGTCTGGGACAGCCCGTGAACAAGGCAGTTATCCCACTGTTCCTTGGCTGTCATTTAAAATAAGAATTTGTTCTTAACTGACTTGTCTAGTTAACAAAAAAAACAAAAAAAAGCCCTAAAATTGGTCAAAGACTCCAGCCACCCTAGTCATAGACTCTCTCTGGTACCGGAGCAAGAGCAAGAAGCCAAGAGGCTTCTAAAGAGCTTCTACCCCTAAGCCATAAGACTCCTGAACATCTAATTAAATGGCTACCCCCCCCATCTATGCTGCTACTCTCTGTTATTATCGATGCATAGTCACTTTAATAACTCTACCTACATGTACATATTATCTCAATCACCTCGACACCGGTGCCCCCACACATTGACTCTGTTCCGGTACCCCCTCTATATAGCCTCGCTATTGTTATTTTACTACTGCTCTTTGATTATTTGCTACTTTTATCTCCTACTTTTTATTTGAGGTATTTTCTTAAAACTGCATTGTTGGTTAAGGGCTTGTAAGTAAGCATTTCACTTTAAGGTCTACACCTGTTGTATTCGGCGCATGTGACAAATACATTTGATTTTATTTGATTGATTTGATTCATGACACACGGGACTAACACTTTACATATGGCATTTAGATTTTTGTCTAGTACATAGGCTAAAATGCATCATCCAAATGTAGGCCTAACAATTACCTATGCCTACAGTGGTTGAAAGAAAACATTCTATTTTTATTATCCTAAAACACCAAATTAGGCCTACTTTATTATCAATTAGGCCATCATCATTCTCAATGATAGTTCTTTGCATCAAAACATACATGCTGCATCTGTATGCCACAATACGTTTCATGGGAATATGTATTTCAATCTTATTCTTCTGTAAGTAGCTACACTTGGGTGGGCCTGGGTGGACAAAGGCCCACCAACTGGGGAGCCAGGCCCTGCCAGGCCCACCCAATCAGATTGAGAAAAAACAAAACCATCATGCATTATCATTACATAACACTCCTCAGGAGATTTTGAGCATACAAACCACCCACATCATTGAGAAAAAAAACTTTCATAACAGCTTTTTGAATTAGATTACCATAGGGTAAGCACTACCACCTTGCCTATCCTGACTGCATGTCATTGCAACATGTAGTACACCTGGTGGTAAAGTCATGGTATGTATCTGTGTCTGTGTGTACAAATGTCAATGAATGCTTTACCACACTTCTAATATGTTACATAATTACTTTCTTTCACACACTCTCCTCCTCTCCCTCTTGCCTCTCCTTTATATGTCATACAATATTTTGATGTCCCTCTCTCCTCTACATCTTTTCCTTTCCCACTCTCTCTCGCTTCTTTCTCTCAACCGCCCTTCCTCTGTGTGTGTTTTCTGGAGGCAGATTCCAGTTGGACAGATCATTGTGTCCTCTCTCTGATTCTTGTCGGGGTTTCTTTTCCTGGCCGGCCCCTGACGCAACTGGAGCCTCGGAGGCTCAGGAGGGGAGCCTGGGAAGGCAGAACAAAGGACAGCTCGTCCTTCTGCACCTCCGTTACTCTTCCCGCCCTCCCCTGCTCCCCTCATACTCCCTTCCTACCCACTCCTTCCTACCGTACCCACTGCTCCAAATTGAGACAGACAAGGAAAATGGGCCTGTTAACCAGGGTGAATGAGACACAGAATGAAAGAGAGAGTGTGAGAGAGGGAAAGAGAGTGAGAGAGAGAAAATGAGAGAGAGAAAAAAGAAAGATAGAAAAAGAGCGAGAAGTAACTAACATGCCAAGAGGAGCTGCATCACAATGCAGTCGTTGTTGGAAAGCTGGGTCCTTGCTTGTTCTGTGTGAAACTGTCAGTGTGTCAACTTGCGCTGAGACACACACTCATGCATACATGTTTGTGTGTCTGTATTTCTGTCTGTTTGTGTATGCGTGTCTGTGTGAGTGTCATGATAGAACCCCTAACAGGTCTTTGCCCCTGGGCCTCCCAGCACACCTTGAAGAGTCTTTTCTCTGTCGTCAGTGTCTCTCTCTATAATGTCATCAGTATTGTCATCCATGAATCTGGGTAAGAGGTACGAGGAGAGAGGACCCAGCTACATAGAGAGAGACAGCGAGAGAGAGAGAGAGAGAGAGAGAGAGAGAGAGAGAGAGAGAGAGAGAGAGAGAGAGAGAGAGAGAGAGAGAGAGAGAGAGAGAGAGAGAGAGAGACCAACGCAGATGGCACTCAGGGCAAGGCTGGATTATCCTCCAAAAACACGCACACACTCCTATCCAGTCTTTTGGTGCCATTATTGGCATCCTTTGCCTCTCCCAGATCTCTGAATCGACATGGCCATGCATGGAGAGCTGGATTAAATCTAAAGCATTTCATAATCCTTGATAATTCGAATGTTTTAATTACTTAGATGAACAGGAGGTGTTTGAGCAAAGCCTAATCGCTGAGACATATGGGATAAACTCAGTGAGAGAGAGATAGAGAGCGAGAGAGAGACAGAAAGAGAGAAAGATGCATTGTCTTTATATTATCCTTCAAAACAGACACAGCACACAGAGCGTTGTTCATGAAATATCAGCACCGTATTACGTTTACCACCTGTTATCAACAAGATTTGTTTTTTATGCTCTTTGTATTTTTTTTCTAGTGTATTTTCTATGTGTAATTTGTGGTGTAATTGTAAGATGCATGGCTCCCCTGCAAACCGACGTTGGTCACAATCAGTCTCCATGTTTAATGTGAAGGTCAAATAAAGCATTTGACACTGTATTGAAGTTCTAGGAAAAGACTGTGAGCATATTTCTGCAAAGGTGTCTCAATCAGCAGTGTACCGTAAATTCTGTCAACCAGACTGCAAGACTAAGGGATCTAAACTGGGTGCTGTGACTTCATGTCAGGGTGCCAGGTCCACTCTGTTCTTTTCTGAGGGGTGTAAACACATTCAACTCCCTTTGTATCTGGGGCAGTTTTTCAGATGCTGTTGAGTACCGAGAATCGCCTCTCAGGCGCCCCCCGGGACCCGGAGCCCCACCAGCCTTGAGCCTTAATTAAGACAGGGATTGACAACCAGGACAGCTGCAGGGGTTGGAAACTGGTCTCGGCAAGGCAAGCTCCCCTACTACCCAGTCGGGGTGGGCGAAGCAGCCAATCAATCCATTGTTTCTGGCATGGCCCAAGGAATTGGATACTTGACCAACATACACGGGGCTCTCCAAAAAAGACACGGGGACGAGCCTGCTGCCCCCTCATCCTCCTCAAAACCCCCTAAGGTCGATGTCCGTGCCCACAAGAAAATCAAATTATTGTAATAAAAAAATTCCCATAAAAATATGTCAGTTTAAGCTAGAGATATCAGTTTTTTTGTAACACTTCCGCATCTGCAGAAAAAGGTGAGCGATGTTTATCTGACCATGAGACACCATGAAAATTGGTCTGTAGCATCCGAACGGTTTGGCCGACAAACTGTGGAAAGAAAATACTTTCGCAAACCCGATTGTGTTCTCCATGTTGCTATAGGACGCCCCACAGGCCTCACAAGGCTAGTCTGATGAAGCAGATGCTAAGCTACAGGACTGTTTTGCAAGCACAGACTGGAATATGTTCCGGCATTCTTCCTATGGCATTGAGGAGTACACCACATCAGTCACTGGCTTCATCAATAAGTGCATCGATGCCGTCGTCCCCACAGTGACAGTATGTACATACCCAACCAGAAGCCATGGATTACAGGCAACATCTGCACTGAGCTAAAGGGGAGAGCTGCCACTTTCAAGGAGCGGGACCCTAACTGGGAAGCTTATAAGAAATCCCACTATGCCCTCCGACTAACCAACAAACAGACAAAGCGTCAATACAGGACTAAGATTGAATCGCACTAAACTGGCTATGACACTCATCGGATGTGGCAGGGCTTGCAAACTAAACTAAACTATAGTGATGTGAGCCTACCAGACAAGCTAAATTACTTCTATGCTCGCTTCGAGGCAAGTAACACTGAAACATGCATGAGAGCATCAGCTGTTCAGGACTACTGTGTGATCACACTCTCGGCAGCCGATGTGATTAAGACCTTTAAACAGGTCAACATTCACAAAGAAATTTGCATACCGCCCCCAAATTTGTATACCGCCCAAACAGATCCACAATTGGAAGTGGAGTGGTTCGAGAGTTTCAATTTTCTTGGTGTCCACATCACCAACAAACTATCATGGTCCACCAAGACAATTGTGAAGAGGGCACGCCAAAACCTTTTACCCTTCAGGAGACTGAAAAGATTTGGCATGAGTCCCCAGATCCTCAAAAAGTTCTACAGCTGCACCATCGAGAGCATCCTGACGGGTTGCATCACCGCCTGTTATGGCTACTGCTCCGCATCTGACTGGAAGGCACTACAGAGTGTAGTGCGCATGTCCCAGACATCCAGGACATATATACTAGACGGTGTTAGAGGAAGGCCCAAAAAATAGTCAAAGAATCCAGTCACACAAGTCATAGACTGTTCTCTCTGCTACCACATGGCAAGTGGTACCGGAGCGCCAAGTTTAGGACCAAAAGGCTCCTTAACAGCTTCTAACCCCAAGCCATAAGACTGCTGTTACGGACACAGGTATCCTGTGTGTGTATTTTCTTTCCTTCTGCCCTAGTCACGATTGTCACTCATCAGTCCCCAATCAGTCGCCAATCAGAAGACACACCTGCTCCTTTTCTCTTACTCAATCACATACCTTTTCCCTTGGTTTAAAATTATCCCAATCTGTTGTCTCTGGAATGATCTCTCTTTTGTTTTTGCACCTACATGTCACATTTGTCCATTACTATGTGAGTATGTATTGTTATGGTGTATGACTGTTTGTTTGTTGGTGGGAAAAGGGGGTACAAAGCCAAGGCGCCCATGGGCATACATTACCCGTAGGAAAACTTTGTCTAAGTACCCTAGTTAGAACTAGGTGGACCACCCACTGTATTATATTGGTTATGTAGCTATAGCTCTGCTTGAAGCAGGTAAGACTAGCTTAGGTTTTTTTGGAAATGTATTATTTCCTTCCTTGGGTCCAGCTCAGCCCCCCCCCCTGTTTACTGTGTGTTTAACAAATAAACCATAAGTGTTTGACAGTAGATTTAGGTTGTATGTTGTTATTAGTCCTCACTTTTCCTTTTTCACTATTATGATTTGCATGAGATATGTTTCGGGTCCCGTTTCCATCCCCCCTAGACTGCAGGGCCAAAGGGGTTGAACAACTGCTGAACAACTAATCAAATGTTCGCCCGGACTATTTACATTCGCCCCTCCCAATTTTTTAAAAAACTGTTGCTACTCGCTATTTATTATCTACACATAGTCACTTTACAAATTACCTCGACTAAACATGTATCCCCGAACATTGACTCTGTACCGGTACCTCCTCTATAAAGCTTCATTATTTTTTATTTATTATTTTTTATTTTACCCCTTTTTCTTCCCAATTTTCGTGGTATCCAATTGTTTTTAGTAGCTACTATCTTGTCTCATCGCTACAACTCCCGTGCAGGCTCAGGAGAGACGAAGGTTGAAAGTCATGCGTCCTCCGATACACAACCCAACCAAGCCGCACTGCTTCTTAACACAGCGCGCATCCAACACGGAAGTTAGCTGCACCAATGTGTCGGATGAAACACCGTCCACCTGGCAGCCTTGCTTGGTTAGCACGCACTGCGCCCGGCCCGCCACAGGAGTCGCTGGTGTGCGATGAGACAAGGATATCCCTACCGGCCAAACTCTCCCTAACCCGGACGACGCTAGGCCAATTCTGCGTCGACCCACGGACCTCCTGGTCGGGGCCAGTTACGACAGAGCCTGGGCGCGAACCCAGAGTCTCTGGTGGCACAGCTGGCGCTGCAGTACAGGAGGCAGCCTCATTATTGTTATGTAAATGTATTGTGCTATGTTTTGATTAATATATATATTTTATTAACTCCATTTCTTGAACTGCATTTTTGGTTGAGGGCTTGTAGTAATTAAACATTCGGCGCATGTGAGAAATACGATTTGATTTGAATAATCAGCCACTCACACATTCCACTGTAAAATAAGGGTCATAAAATAAAAACAACAAGTAACAAGTAACAAAAAAAGGATGGAGCTGAAAACAGACAACTCGTTAACTATTTCGATCTTTTAATTTTTGGATGAAAAACGTTCCCGTTTTAAACAAGATATTTTGTCACGAAAAGATGCTTGACTATGCATATAATTGACAGCTTTGGAAAGAAAACACTCTGACGTTTCCAAAACTGCAAAGATATTGTCTGTGAGTGCCACAGAACTGATGTTACAGAAAAAACCCAGATAAAAATACAATCAGGAAGTGCCACATTTTTTGAAACCGTCTCATGGCAATGACTCCTTATATGGCTGTGGAGGAGCTAGGAGTCAGCTTACCTTTTCCACGTTGTCCCCAAGGTGTCTGCAGCATTGTGACGTATTTGTAGGCATATCATTGGAAGAGACTACATTTACCAGGTGGTCGCTTGGTGTCCTCCGTTGCAATTATTGCGTAATCTCCAGCTGCAAGTACTTTTTTCCGTTTGCTACTGAGGAGAAACCCAACTGCCACGAAGGATTTATCATCGAATAGATATGTGAAAAACACCTTGAGGATGATTCTAAACAACGTTTGCCATGTTTCTGTCGATATTATGGAGTTAATTTGGAAAAAAGTCCGGCGTTGTAGTGAATGAATTTTAGTTTTTTTTTCTTAGCCAAAAGTGATGAACAAAACGGAGCGATTTCTCCTACACAAATAATATTTTTGGAAAAAATTAACATTTGCTATCTAACTGAGAGTCTCCTCGTTGAAAACATCCAAAGTTCTTCAAATGTAAATGATTTTATTTGAATGCTTTTCTTGTTTTTGTGAAAATGTTGCCTGCTGAATGCTAGGCTTAATGCTATGCTAAGCTATCAATACTCTTGTGACACGCAAGTCATCTTTAAGAATTGATTCACTCTGGTATCTAAAGCCTAGGGAGCCTAGCTGCCAAGATAGCCAGCATATACATGCTGCATATGTGGCCAGGTACGCAACAGCTGCTCCCCAACAATAAGTTAAGAAGAATGGGAGGCACTCGGAGAAGAGAAGATGCAGCCTAAAATCTCTCACCTTGGGCCAGTTGTTGCCCGCGGCAACAGTGGCAGTTGGGTCCAAACCCGGGGGATGGCTATAGAGGGACAACTATAATTCACAATGTGGAAGAGGGGGAGAAAGAGAAGGGAGGGAGGGGTGGAGAGAACAATGGGGAGATATTTCCTTCCTTCCTGTGATAAAGTGCGTCTCGGTGAGAGGTGTAGGAGTCAGGCACAGGAGAGCAGGGATTTTTTTGAGAAGCGTGTTTAATGTAGAGATCTGTACACATAGTCTACCAATACAAAATTGGCCCAGATGAATGTCCAAACAAAGAGCTCGAAGGAATGCAAACTCCTGTCAGTACACGGAGGAACAACCACAGTTCCGACACTACCTACACATACGTCAATGTGAAAACAATAAACAGCATAGAATACTGAACGCTAATTCTCACGAGCTTAATCCTGCACGAATTACGGCAGGTAACAGGTGCCCTATATACCCACAGAAATCAAAGCAATTGAAACCAGGTGTGAAAAGGAACACAGACAAAACAACCAGAAAAAGAAAAAGGGATCGGTAAGCGTTTAGTAAACCGGTGACGCCGAGCGCCGCCGAACAGGAAGAGGAGTTACCTTCGGTAGAAGTCGTGACACTTCCTTCCTTCCTTCCTTCAGAGAAGCACATGGTGCGGTGTGTGCCACCAAGATGGCTCTGTGACACATGGACGGCTGTAAATAAGACAATGGTATGTAGTTCTTTTCAGAGGGAGATCGTCTGGGAGTCTCTCTGGAGGTCATGTGAAGGGGATGTCAGAACCCATCCAGCACCCTGACGGACACCCACTCACACACATACATACAGCCACTCACACTGTGGAGGATCAGAGTTATCAGAGTTAGATAGGGAACATTGTGAACCTGGAGATACAAATCACCTGTAAGGAGACAGGACAAATGTTACCTCACAGTTTGAAGTGCTTATTTAAACCCTGGGAAGCCAATCCCTAGTCAACTTCTGTCACTCCTCAAGCTGGATAAGACTGGTTTATAAATTGAAAAAAAGGTGTGTGTTGTTTGCCAACCATCTAAAAATTGAGATGATTGAGGAATAAAGCATCTGGATGCACAGAAAAAGATGTGCCCCAAAATCTGGCGGGTCCCTAGTCCATGTCAATAACCCCCATACTACAGAGCAGTCCTTGTCCCCAACCCCTACACTACAGAGGAGTCCATGTGTCACGTTGGTATGAAGAGATTCGGGAGACATACACAGGAATAGCATAATAGATGTTTTTATTAAGCCCAAATTATGGCGTGCCGTGTAAAGGCATGGGGACGAAGACCAAACAAACAGGTAACAAAACACAGGGTAGAAACCCAAAACAAAAGAGCGAGCAGTATCTCGAATAAATAACCCACGCGCACAATGATTATCACACGGGACGAGACCTGTAATCATTTACGCAATCCACAAGGGCATGAAAGCCCAAAAGACACAGCACAGGTACTCACATGCACCAACGGACATAGTAACAATAATCGACAAGACCATGGAAACCAAAGGCACACATATACAAATACTAATCAGTGGAAATAGGGGACAGGTGTGCGTGATGAAAGTTCCTGGAGGGATCTGTGACATCATCTCCCTGAACCTCGTGAATTTACACTCACACTTGACTTTCCCCCTCAAACTATCACTGACTTTGATGAAAATTGTACTTATTATGACTTGTCCCACCTAGCTATTTTAAGATGAATGCACTTGTCGCTCAGGATAAGATTGTCTGCTTAATGACTAAAATGTCAATGCAACCGCTACACTACAGAACAATCCATGTCCTTAACCCCTATAATACAGAGTAGTCCCTACAGAGAGGTAGCGACAAACATATTGATGGGACAGGAGACACTCTTTCTTTTCTCTTTTCTTCCTCTTTTCCAATTGTTCTTGCTCTATAAACAAAATAATGAAGAAGGTGTGAGAAAGAAACAAGAGAGAACGAGCTTGGGACAGACAAAAGAGCAAGCGAGGGCACAATTGAGAGTGCTGGAAAGATAAATACAGAGTTACAGAGAGATAGAAGAAGAGAGAGAGGAGCAGTGAGAATTGGAGTGAATAGCTTGCTTTGAGCCTAACCGGTTGGCTTTGAAAACACTAGGGAGCAAGAGGAGGAGGGGTAGAGAAAAAGAGAGAGAGAGAGAGAGAAAGGGAGAAAGAGAGGGGGAATATACCAAAGCAGCTCAGTGGGCCCTCATTACAATATTAAACAAGATTTAATAAGTGAGAGTGATTTGATGAGGTGATTATCCTGCCCATTAATCAAGCAGGCTTCTGTTCCTCTGTAATATGGCCCATCTTTCCCCTAAACGCACCAAAGCCTCTTTAGACGCTGAGCTCCTTACTGTACTGCAGACGGGATTTCAGAACAACAAAGAAAAATTGACATATTATTTTGATTAGGTATGAGCATTCTGGATGCTCTCTCCTGTTCAGTGCATCTAGTAAATTGAACCCCTTAGCATGTGGGTCAGAAAGTAAAATCTCAATAGCCACTAAGAGAGATGACAAGTTTGGAAGCATCTGTTGTTATAAAAGTTGTGATTTGAGGGCTGAACAGAAGGCATCCATGTGGATAGACTGGGCTGAATTGGGATTGGGAGAGTGGAGGGAGTATGAGCCTCTCTCTGAATCACGTTGGTCCGTCAGATGTCACAGAAGGCTTCTAAGGAAATTGAATGAAAATATGAGAAATCAGTTTTGTAGATATCGGACAAATTATGTCAATGTCGAGGCAACAGAAAAAGGAGGAAGATGGTCAAAACTATCAAATCTAATCAAGTTTAATTTGTCACATGCTCCGAATACAACTGTAGACCTTACCATCAAATGCTTACTTACAAGCCCTTAACCAACAGTGAAGTTCAAGAAGAGTTAAGAAGAGATTTACCAAATTAACTAAAGTAAAACTATTTAAAAAAGTAACACAATAAAATAACAATAACGCACACATAGGTGTCCCTGTCAAGTTGGTAGTGATCACTGCCATTTTCAAGACTTTCAAGATTTTCAAATGATTTAGGCTAAAACTGTAGCTACATCACTCAAGAACATTCAATTGATGTCTTGTCTTGGTAAGCAACTCCAGTGTATATTTGACCTTATGTTTTAGGTTATTCTCGTGCTGAAGGGTGAATTTATGTCCCAGTGTCTGTTGGAAAGCAGATTTTTCTTCAGGATTTTGCCTGTATTTAGCTCTAATCCATTTATTTGAATCCAAAAAAACTCCCTAGTCCTTGACAATGACAAGCATACACACAACATAATGCAACCACCATGCTTGAAAATATGAAGAGTGGTACTCAGTGATGTGTTATGTTGGATTTGCCACCACAATAATGATATAAAGTTAATCTCTTTGACACATTTTTTGCAGTTTTACTTTAGTGACTACAGGATGCATGTATTGGAATATGTTTTATTGTGTACAAGCTTCTTCCTTTTCACTCTGTCATGTAGGTTAGTATTGTGGAGTAACTATAATGTTATTGATCCATCCTCAGTTTTCTTCTATCAAAACCAAAACACAGTTTTAGAGCCACCATTGGCCTCATGGTAAAATCCCTGAGCAGTTTCCATCCTCTCCAGCAACTGAGTTAGGAAGGACGTCTGTATCTTTGTTTTGACTGGGTGTATTGATACACCATCCAAAGTATAAGTAATAACTTCACCATGCTCAAAGGGATATTCAATGTCATCTTTTTTATTTTTTACCCATCTACCAATCGGTGTCCTTCTTTGTGGTTGAATCTATGTTTGAAATTCACTGCTCGACTGTGGGACCTTACTGATAATTGTATGTGTGGAGTACAAAGATGAGGTAGTCATTCAAGGATCTTGTAAAACACTATTATTGCACACAGAGTGAGTCCATGCAATTTATGATGTGACTATTTAAGCAACCGTTAACTCCTGAGCTTACAGTATTTAGGGGTCGAATACTTATTGACTCAAGACAGCTTTTAATAGAAATGTATTTGTACACATTTCTAAAAACATAATTCCACTAAGACATTATCAGGTATTGTGTGTCGGCCAGTCATACAAAATCAAAATTTCATCCATTTCATATTTAGGCTGTAACACAAAAAAAATTGTCAAAAGTTAAGGGGTGTAGTATATATTAATATTCTATGCAGAATTGTGTGTGTATTATTTGAATACATTTACACAGGGTACAGGTGAATTTAAAATGTCCTCTCCCCACTTCAGAGGTCCACTATGAGAATAACCATGGTAGCATCTCTTTGGGGGGAATAGTTTTAGGAAGACAGAGAACTCAAACATTTTAAAAGCTCAAGTGGAAGAAGATTACCTCAAAGCAGGCATGGGACAGAGGTTTTTCTGGGAACTACCTCAGAGCATCAATACAGTAAGCACGCAAAATATCACACAAGGAACTCTCCTTATCTTTCATCAGTCTCAGTGGACACAAACACAAACTTTCTCTCTTATAATCTAAACCCCGCTTATTAAATCAACAGATCATCTTCAAGAGCATTTTATCACTTAATTCAAATCTGCACTGCGACCTTTGACCTCTAGACCATAGTGCAAGTATCAGTATCTAGATAGATAAATAAGCAAACAACAGATGCTCAAAATTAGTGAGTTTGTTTTTGAATGTTGCACTGTAAGATCCAGTTATTCAGGTGTTAGGATAAATCAACCCTGTCAAAGATTACAGTATGTAAGCACATTGTTTAAGATGCTATTGACCTTCACTAATTAATTCAAAGACTCAAATAATCAAAGAATCAAAAGCGGAGGTGAATAAAGATGGCGGTTCCCATGCACCGACCACAACTTCCTCGTTCCCTGTATTGTACATTGCTCTCCTTCACTCTTTTTACGTCGTCATAAGCACAGCATACATTGGTACCAATTCTAGCTCCAAGACACCAGCAATTAAAAAAAAAAAAAAAGTATATTGTGTTGAATTATTCGCACATCTTTATGCACCTTCACCATTGGTGACTATCCGATAGTGGTGCACCGGATCTGACAGACACCAAAAGATAATCATCACAACTTATAATCTATTGCCAATCTATTGCCAATTCCATGACTGTAAAATAAAGCTAGACTGTTTTAAAAAAAGGGCAAAAACAGCATTTGTAATGACGTGCTTTCGAAGAAAGACAACAAGTGACTTTATCCCCATCTCTCCATTTCTGTGCACTCCCTCCCTCTCTCTTTCTCTCCGTGGCCGTGTATCTAAACAACGTAATTTGAGTAAATGACAGGAGAACATCTGCTGTGCATAAGAGAGGGGCCAACACTTTAACATGCAGATGTCTCTCTCCATCTCCATTTGTTCAATAATTACTGCAATGCAATGTGGGGAAATCTATATTTTTATAGCTTTAGACCATTCTTAACAGTTGCTGATGCGAGATGTGTGTGCATGAGTGTGTGTCTCCAGAGGCGGATTATTACACCATTTGGCCAGAGCAAGCTGTAACAGCAGAGAATCACACTAATTCCATCATGCCCTTGGCGTGTCACTGACGGGCTCCGAGTAACCGATGATGCCTCGATGCCACTACTTGGCCACCAGAGGTTTGGCACATCATATGCAAGGGTAAGGCTTGTGGTTATTAAGGCTTGAGCATTGTGTATATAAACACTATGAAACTGCAGGTCAAGCAGGTCAAGGTTTTGGTCTACCTGTGACTTTGGTCTGATGACATTTCCTGATAGAAGACAATTGTGCTTTGGCTGGCATTGATGATTGGGATAAAGAAATTTGACCTTTGAGGGTGTAAGTATTTTCATAATAAAGGAGAAAGTCATTACAATATCAAAAGGTTACTTCAAACACATCACATTCATCAACAGCATTTATAAAGCAATCATACAAATCAAAGCATAATGTCTATATTCAGAGTATTTCTATTTCTTATGGATCCCAGTAAAACAGTACAGCAGGATAATAGCTCTTATTGAACATTAATTGAAAGGCTAGAGTGACAGTTATCCACTAAAAATGATCCACTAAAAAGATCCATTCAAGAAAATGAAATTGCTCCCAAGGATGAGCCAGATTTGTGGAGGTCTACAATTTTTCTTGGCTGATTTGTTTTGATTTTCCCATGATGTAAAGCAAAGATGCACTGAGTTTGAAGGTAGGCCTTGTAATATATCCATAGGTACACCTCTAATTGACTCAATTTATGCCAATTAGCCTATCAGAAGCTTCTACAGCCATGACGTCATTTTATGGAATTTTCTAAGCTGTTTAAAGGCACAGTCAACTTAGTGTATGTAAACTTCTGACCCACTGGAATTGTGATAGTGAATTATAAGTGAAATAATCTGTCTGTCAACAATTGTTGGAAAAATTACTTGTATCATGCAAAAAGTAGATGTCCTAACCGATTTACCAAAAACTATAGTTTGTTAACAAGACATTTGTGGAGTGGTTGAAAAACAAGTTTTAATGACTCCAACCTAAGTGTATGTAACGATTCTCATCCTCGTCTGATGAGAAATATGAAGGATCGGACCAAAATGCAGCGTGGTACCTGTCCATGTTAACTTTATTCATCTGAACACAAAATAACAAAGGTGAAACAACGAAAAAAATGAAACATTCCTATCAGGTGACAAAACACAAAACAGGAAACAACTACCCAAAAACACTGGTGGGAACAGGCTACCTAAGTTTGGTTCTCAATCAGAGACAATGATAGACAGCTGCCTTAGATTGGGAACCATACCAGGCCAAACACAGAAATAAAAAAACAACAACAAAAACATAGAATGTCCACCCCAACTCACACCCTGACCAAACCAAAAATAGAGACATAAAAAAAGGAAAAAAAAAAAACCAATACACGCAGTCAGTCAGGAAAGCAAAGGCCAGCTTTTTCAAGCAGAAATGTGTATCTTGTAGCTCCAACTCCAAAACGTTCTGGGACACTGTAAGGTCCATGGAGAAAAAGAGCACCTCCTCCCAGCTGCCCACTGCACTGAGGCTAGGCAACACGGTCACCACCGATAAATCCATGATAATCGAAAACTTCAACAAGCATTTCTCAACGGCTGGCCATGCCTTCCTCCTGGCTACTCCAACCTCGGCCAACAGCTCCGCCCCCTCCCGCAGCAACTTGCCCAAGCCTCCCCAGCTTCTCCTTTAACCAAATCCAGATAGCAGATGTTCTGATAGACCTGGACCCATACAAATCAGCTGGGCGTGACAATCTGGAACCTCTATTTCTGAAACTATTCACCGCCATTGTCACAACCCCTATTACCAGCCTGTTCAACCTCTCTTTTGTATCATCTGAGATCCCCAAGGATTGGAAAGCTGCCGCAGTCATCCCCCTCTTCAAAGTGGGAGACACCCTGGACCCAAACTGTTACAGACCTATATCCATACTGCCCTGCCTATCTCAGGTCTTCGAAAGCCAAGTCAACAAACAGATCACTGACCATCTCGAAACCCACCGTACCTTCTCCACAGTGCAATCTGGTTTCTGAGCCGGTCACGGGTGCACCTCAGTCACGCTCAAGGTACTAAACGATATCATTAACCGCCATCAATACAAGACAGCGGTCTTCATCGACCTGGCCAAAGCTTTCGACTCTGTCAATCATCATATTCTTATTGGAGGGCATGATGTCCGGTCCTCTGGCAGTCTCTATGGGGGTGCCACAGGGTTCAATTCTCGGGTCGACTCTTTTCTCTGTATAGATCAATGATGTTGCTCTTGCTGCTTGCGATTCCCTGATCCACCTCTACGCAGACGACACCATTCTGTATACTTCTGGCCCTTCCTTGGACACTGTGGTATCTAATCTCCAAACAAGCTTCAATGCCATACAACACTCCTTCTGTGGCCTCTAACTGCTCTTAAACGCTAGTAAAAACCAAATGCATGCTTTTCAACCGTTCGCTGCCTGCACCCGCACGCCCGACTAGCATCACCACCCTGGATGGTTCCGACCTAGAATACGTGGACATCTATAAGTACCTAGGTATCTGGCTAGACTGTAAACTCTCCTTCCAGACTCATATCAAACATCTCCAATCTAAAATCAAATCTAGAATCGGCTTTCTATTTCGCAACAAAGCCTCCTTCACTCACACCGCCAAACTTACCCTAGTAAAACTGACTATCCTATCGATCCTCAACTTCAGCGATGTCATCTGCAAAATAGCCTCCAATACTCTACTCAGCAAACTGGATGCAGTTTATCACAGTGCCATCTGTTTTGTTACTAAAGCACCTTATAACACCCACCACTGCGACCTGTATGCTCTAGTCGAGTGGCCCTCGCTACTTATTCGTCGCCAGACCCACTGGCTCCAGGTCATCTACAAGTCCATGCTAGGTAAAGCTCCACCTTATCTCAGTTCACTGGTCACGATGGCAACACCCTCCCGTAGCATGCGCTCCAGCAGGTGTATCTCACTGATCATCCCTAAAGCCAAAACCTCATTTGGCCGCCTTTCCTTCCAGTTCTCTGCTGCCTGTGACTGGAACGAATTGCAAAAATCGCTGAAGTTGGAGACTTTTATCTCCCTCACCAACTTTAAACATCTGCTATCTGAGCAGCTAACCGATCGCTGCAGCTGTACATAGTCCATCGGTAAATAGCCCACCCAATTCACCTACCTCATCCCCATACTGTTTTTATTTATTTACTTTTCTGCTCTTTTGCACACCAGTATCTCTACCTGCACATGACCATTTGATCATTTATCACTCCAGTGTTAATCTGCTAAATTGTAATTATTCGCCTACCTCCTCATGCCTTTTGCACACAATGTATATAGACTCTATATTTTATTCTACTGTGTTATTGACTTGTTTATTGTTTACTCCATGTATAACTCTGTTTTGTTATCTGTTCACACTGCTATGATTTATCTTGGCCAGGTCGCAGTTGTAAATGAGAACTTGTTCTCAAATAGCCTACCTGGTTAAATAAAGGAAATAAAATAAATAAAAATTAGGTCAGGATGTTTAACCTGTTGCGACGAGCAATCCCGTATCCGGGAGCGTAATTATAGCCTCAAGCTCATTACCATAACGCAACGTTAACTATTCATGAAAATCGCAAATGAAATGAAATAAATATATTGGCTCACAAGCTTAGCCTTTTGTTAAGAACACTGTCATCTCAGATTTTCAAAAAATGCTCTTCAACCATAGCTACACAAGCATTTGTGTAAGAGTATTGATAGCTAGCATAGCATTAAGCCTAGCATTCAGCAGGCAACATTTTCACAAAAACAAGAAAAGCATTCAAATAAAATCATTTACCTTTGAAGAACTTCGGATTTTTTCAATGAGGAGACTCTCAGTTAGATAGCAAATGTTCAGTTTTTCCAAAAAGATTATTTGTCTAGGAGAAATCGCTCCATTTTGTTCAACACGTTTGGCTAAGAAAAAACCCTGAAAATTCAGTCATTACAACGCAAACTTTTTTCCAAATTAACTCCATAATATCGACAGAAACATGGCAAACATAGTTTAGAATCAATCCTCAAGGTGTTTTTCACATATCTATTCGATGATAAGTCACTCGTGGCAGTTTGGTTTCTCCTCTGTTCAAAATGGAAAAATGCACGCACCTGGAGAGTACGCAATAGTTTCGATGGAGGACACCGAGCGGACACTTGGTAAATGTAGTCTCTTATGGTCAATTTTCCAATGATATGCCTACAAATACGTTACAATGCCGCGAACACCTTGGGGAAACGACAGAAAGTGTAGGCTCTCTCCTTGCGCAATCACAGCCATATAAGGAGACATTGGAACACAAAAATCTGGCTCACTTCCTGTATGAAATTTCATCTTGGTTTCGCCTGTAGCATTAGTTCTGTGGCACTCACAGACAATATCTTTGCAGTTTTGGAAACGTCAGAGTGTTTTCTTTCCAAAGCTGTCAATTATATGCATAGTCGAGCATCTTTTCGTGACAAAATATCTTGTTTAAAACGGGAACGTTTTTCATCCAAAAATGAAATACTGCCCCCAGAGGTTCAAGAGGTTAAGCCCTCTTATATCCACTAATTGCAATATATCTATGACATTCACGAGGGTGATAGTTTGTAGTGTGATTTCCTTTACAGTCCATAGAGGTATTTATAAACATATTATAATCTCCTACCATAAGAGTCTTGTATTGCTTGTAGGGTTGATCATTTATTATATATATTTTCAAAGAAGCGTGGATCATGGTTATTTGGACCGTATAGGTTAATGAGCCATATCTGTCCAATGACATATTTAAAATCATCCATCTTCTTTGCGGATCTGTTTGGACAATTTGCACATTTGGATCAAAATTACTGTTGAATAATATCATCCCCCATTTTGAGTTTCTTCGCCCATGGGAGAAATATATTTCTCCCCTCCAGTCCTTTTCCACACAATTCATCTAAAATTTTTGAATGAATTTCCTGTAAACACTAGATATTATATTCCTTCTCTTTCACCCATGTAAATACCGACCTTCTTTTCTTATCTGCTAAGCCATTACAATTATAACTGTCGATACTTATTTCACCATTTACCATAATATATGTTTGTAAACTCACCATTAAAAAGTACCATAGTGATTGAGTGTCCATATAGCTATACGATGATATTTGATGGCTACTAAGTAAACCAATTTAACCCCACTATTCCACCCATTAAAACCCCACCCCATCCCGAGTTGGGTTGTCATCCCAGTGACCGGCAGACCACCCCCGTCCCCCCGGATCCCAGTACCCGAGAGACCGGGACCTACCCTTCGAAAAGAGCACACAGTGCCACCCACAGAATAGAAACAGATCAGCTGCCAAAAGCATTTCCATCACCCTCACCTCAATTTGTATTATATATATAGCTAATAAAAAAATATATAAAAAATCCTGCATAATTTCCATGAACAATATTTGTAATAGGGTAGGTAGTTCATGCAAAGGATTGTTACCTCTTACCAGGATTACCATTAGCAACAGTTGTGGGACACACACACACACACACACACACACACACACACACACACACACACACACACACACACACACACACACACACACACACACACACACACACACACACACACACACACACACACACACACACACACACACACACACACACACACACACACACACACACACACAACCCCTTTCCCCCACAAACAACCATAAACTCAGATGCTCAACAGTTGTTCCATTCCAGACCCCAACTCATGAAAGTCCTTGATTTACGAATGCATATACAGTTGCAGCTATATGTGAAGGCATGCAAAAATGTGCAAAAATGGGGAGATTTAATTAACCATTGTCAAGTCCTAGGTGATGGAGATCAGATACCCCCTTTCCCCTGAAACACCCACACGCTGGTCCCCCGTTGTGACTATATCCCCAAGCATCTCTGCGCAATCAGACCTTTGATGATTTTGTGCCACGAGGGCCACAATAATATGCCCCCTCTCTGAATGTCCGATTGTGACCCCTTCCCCATGGGTTACTGCAGCCAGTGTTGCCAGCACTGCCACTGCCTTGGTGGGGGTACACCACTGGAATCCCCACCTGCAAGGTATAAGGTAGTCAAGGTTCTAATTAACAGCTTCGAATTTCCTTGTATATTATGCTCTCATATCTGGGGGCTTTGGCTTTGTAAGACCAACCCTGCCAGGCATGCTCAGAATCTTGAAGTGGCAGTGCTGCTTTAGTAGATCTCTGATCACATTAATGTTTATGATTTGGCTGTTTATAGTAGGCCCATAAAACAGGTGACTTCACTTTAGTGTATGGGTCTCTCAGGTGGGTGTCTGGGGGTATAGAGTTGGGGACCGTTCCATCATGATAGGACAGTAAATAAATAAATATTAATAATTTATTTTAAAATGTATATCCCATATTTGCACAAAATCGAAAGCTCTCTCTCACAGCCCCTGCTCACAAACACACACACATCTCTTTTCTCACTTCACTCCACATTTTTCCAAACACAAAACCACACACCCCACCTTCCATCACAATACATCCGCTCATACCCAACATAGTGTGCCTTCTATGTCCTTTGTGTTTTATCTCTACCATGTTCATTCTGAGTACTTTTGTGTTCCAATTCCTTATATTTTAAGTTGTATTATTTAGCTAATTATCCTTCTTATAATGCTGTCTTATCAATTTATGAAATACTATAAATGGAAAGTATAAAATAAATTATTTTCCAACATTCCCTATCTAGAATGGTATAGTGTAGTTGTTGTTTATTTCTTTAACAATTGTTGTATTTTATTGCTTTTCTATATATACAGTGCCTTGCAAAAGTATTCATCCCCCTATTTTGTTGCATTACAACCTGTAATTTAATGGATTTTTATTTCATTTAAGCACACTGCTAAAGCAACACTCGAGTGGTTTAAGGGGAAATATTTAAATATTTTGGAATGGCCTGGTCAAAGCCCAGACCTCAATCCAATTGAGAATCTGTGGTATGACTTATTGATTGCTGTACACCAGCGGAACACATCCAACTTGAAGGAGCTGGAGCAGTTTTGCCTTGAAGAATGGGCAACAATCCCATTGGCTAGATGTGCCACGCTTATAGAGACATACTTCAACAGACTTGTAGCTGTAATTGTTGCAAAATCTGGCTCTACAAAGTATTGACTTTGGGGGGGTGAATAGTTATGCACGCCCAAGTTTAACGATTTTTTTAGTTTTATTTTTTGTTTGTTTCACAATAAATCATATTTTGCATCTTCAAAGTGGTAGGCATGTTGTGTAAATCAAATGATACAAATCCCCCCCCCAAAAAAAAATCCATCTTAATTCCAGGTTATAAGGCAACAAAATAGAAAAAATGTCAAGGGGGTGAATACTTTCGCAAGCCACTGTATTTTTAATTACAATCCCTACCATGGCTAGTATTGGGTGTTCCATTATTCGACTCCTCTATGGGAATTTTGTAATATTTAGAATAGCCATGGAGTAGTCTTTGTGTCTCTGAACATTTGGTTACCAATATACAGTTTATCTACTATCAGAGCTACACGTTTCCTTTTTAATCTGTTTTCCTTGAAGATTTGGTACAGAACTTTGTGCCGTTCTGCAATTTCCTTCAGGAACTGATCATTTATGTCTATTTTTGTGACAGTAAGTCTTTTAACAAGGCTTTTAACCATTATTAATTCTTCAAAGAAAGGAAATTTGGCAACAATTGGGTGCTCATATCTCTTTCCTCTCTGTCCGAAATGGTGTACCCATTCAGTTGGATTTTGACAGCTTCGTGTGGGATCTGAAGCTCTGTTAGGAGTTTTTTTAGGATAAAAGGAAAAGGAATAGAGCTAAGCACAGGCAAAGTCCTAGAGGAAATCTTGGTTCAGTCTGCTTTCCAACAGACACTGTGAGACAAATCCACCTTTCAGCAGGACAATAACCTAAAACGCACAGCCAAATATACACTGGAGTTACTTACAAAGATTACATTGAATGCTCCTGAGTGGCCTAGTTACAGTTTTGACTTAAATCGGCGTGAGAATTTATGGTAAAAAAAAAAATCCTTGTCTAACAATAATCAATAATTCAAGTTGATTGACCTTGAAGAATTGTACAAGTAATATTTTTCCATCTAGGTTTGCAAAAAGACAGCTTTAATCACAACCAAAGGTCATTCTAAAATGTATTGACTCAGGGGTTACTTATCTAATAAAATTATATTGGTGTTTTTATTTTCATTTTTTTTTATTCTTGACTTTGACATTACATAGTATTTTGTGAAGATCGTTGACAAAAAATTACAATTCAATCTATTTTAATCCCACTTCGTAACACAACAAAATGTGTAAAAGGTCAAGGGGTGTGAACACTTTCTGAAGGCACTGTACATGAAAAATGGATGGCTTTGTATGAAAAAGAACAATATATACTATATATATATATATACATATATCTTGATTTACTACTGCTCAAGACGAAATATCTGGAAGTAGGTGAGCGGAGAGTGGAATACTTGAAGGGAAATAGTTGTACTATTTGTGTAAGACAACAACTTTCGACCGATTCTACTTCAACCACCACAGAACTAGTTGCAAAGAGGATCTGTCAACATGCTCTCCAATAATCCACATCCAGGAAGAAGATGACTATGACTTTAGGAGAAATAAAAGTAAAAAAATAAAATTATAATGATATTAAATATTGAAATGTTGAAACAAGTCTTCACTCTATATTACAAATGTCTGCCTTACCATAGATTTAGAAAGGTTTATGGACTTAGAGAGTGGATTTAGAATACTTGATCGCAAACAACAGTGCCCTCTCCTGTTTTTTTAAAGTAACACCTGACATTTTACACCTTCACTTTACCTTATTTTAAATGGAGAAATTAATGGAAATGTGTAATCTAATTGACTGGGTGAAAAAAATACAGTTTCTTGTTTTAACAATACAGGGCTATACAAAAATGTAAATGTATAACTTGTTCATACATTTCGGTTCACTTTGATCAGCAAGGGTGCATTACCCTTACATTTGAAATTGCATGACAATGAAATGGGAAATAATATATTTTTTAAGTTAATACAACATATTTTGTTTTAGAGGAATACATATGAAAATGCTGAGAATTATCTCCTGGGTTTACTTGGTAGTTTCTTACCTGTTTTTAAAATCAAACGGTCATCCTTTAGCATGTGACTTTAAATGCTAACATATAGCATGCTAGTCTGGTCTGTACCATTTCCATAGCCCTCTCAGGTTTCTCCATTGACCAGACATAGGCCAGAGAGGCTGACACAAATACAAAGAAAAACCATCGAGCTCCAACATAAAGAATAGAGACAGACTGAATGGTAGGACGCTTTTCAGATTAAATTTGGATGTATGAAATATACACTCTTTGTCATTAGCCTGTTTGGAAAAAGCAGTTGTCACTGGCTGTGTTCAAATCCGAAAGCATAATTACTTTCCCCTGCCCTTAATAGGACTAGATGGATGTAAGCAATATGCCAGAAACTCCTCCTAGCCTATCACAGGGCTGAGCAAGGTCATCACCATGCAACTCACCCCTACCCAGCCTTCTTAGGACCATGACGTGGGTGTCAACACTGTGCATAAGCCCAAAGATATTAGGAGTTATTTGCTGTACCAGTATTACATTGCCCTTGTGTCAGGCCATGTGGGACCATGTCAGAGGTCAGAAGTAAGGGTACAGATTCGGTGTGAATTCTTGAGAAACTGGATGAGGACCTCGTAAACAAACTTGTACTGGGAGATGGTCTGGACCATGAGCATCCTCTGCTGCATCAAGTGACCCAACATTATAGGGACCAGTGTAGTAACAGTTTGGAGAGTAACAGTGACCCACCCCACTAAAAACATTAATCTCAGTGGCAGGATGCCCCTTACCTCGTTGTGCTCAAGGCAGCTGATCATGAGTTTGTTGAGGATAAAGACCCCGGTGCAGGTAACGCCAGCTCTACAGTGGACCACCACAGGGGTGTTAAGGCTCTTGGAGGTGTCCAGCATGCTGTCAGTGTGTCTCCTCGGTGACTGGATCTCCTCCAGGTATGCTGGGGGAGGGACGGGGGTTAGTGTCATCCTGTATCAATCAGAGGATGCTGGTTGGAGGAGCTAAAGGAGGATGGGCTCAACGTAATAGCTGGAATGGAATAAACCCCATTTGACTCCGTTCCATTAATAGCGTTCCAGCTATTACAATGAGCATATCCTCCTAAAGCTCCCCCATCAGTCTCCTCTGGTATCAAATTTGATGCTAGAAAAATCCTATTAATTCATACAGCTCCCTCATTTAGTTGACAGCAACAATGCACATTAATCAACATTCACATCAATATTCTAATTTAAGTTAGTTAAGTACTTTGGGCCACTACACAGGGCAGAAGCCTTATTTTCTACCCCATTATCTTTGTGGAATTAACTACACAAAGTAAATCTACAGTTATTCAACACTTTTAAATACAAATTAAAGGCATTATGTGTGACTCACAAAAGAACACCTGAACATATTTGGGGCAGCCGTGGTCGGGCCTGTCTGTGTACTGCAGGTGCCATACAGCGCCCTCCTGGCCTGACAGCAGGTGTTTTACCTTTAACTCCGCAATGTCGTAGCAGCTTGAGTCCGCACGGAACTTAGTGGTCACATTTGAAATTACCGTGGGTGGCTGAGTTGTCCTTGGAGCCCAGTTTTGGCCAGTAGCGGTAGCTCTTAGACCTGCCACCTTCCTGAGAGAGAGGAGAGGGAGGAGGCAGGGAGAGGTTGAATTTAAGGTTAGTGTACATGTGGGGTGGATACACAAACACATGCATCATTCCTTCTATGCATTGTCAAGGCCCGAATGGCAGACGAAGGGTGATGAAGGGAGGAGGGGTGTCTCTTTTTTAACAACAGCTGGTGTGCAATCTTTAATGTTAAAGCTTTTGCTTGTCGGAGTTAGAATACCTCATGATAAGCTGCAGACTACACAATTTACCAAGATAGTTTTCATGTATATTTTTCATAGCTGTCTATTTACCACCACAAACCAATGCTGGCACAAAGAGTGCACTCAACAAGCTGTATAGGGCCATAAGCAAACAAGAAAATGCATTTCTAGAGGTGACGTTTCTCCTGGCTAATGATTTTAGTACAGGGAAACTGAAATTCCTTTTTCCTCATTTTTTTTGTCACCTGGAGCGACAAATCCCAAGATCACTTTTACTCCACACAAATAAACCCATACAAGGCCCTTCCTTTCCCTTCCTCTCAAATCAGACCATAACTCTATCCTCCGGCTTACAAACTCAAACAGGAAGTAACAGTGATGCACTCAATGCGGAAGTGGTCTGATAAAGCATATGCAAGCACAGACTGGAATATGTTCAGGGATTTAACTGATAACATTTTGGAGTTACAGCATCAGTCACCAGATTCATTAAGTGCATCGACAACGTCATCCCCACATTGACCGTACGTACACCAACCAGAAGCCATGGATTACAGGCAACATCCACACTGAACTAAAGGTTAAAGCTGCCACTTTCAAGGAGCGGGACTCTAATCTGGACACTTAAAAGAAAATCCCACTATGCTCTCTGACGAGCCATCAAACAGGTAAAGCTTCAATACAGGACTAAGACTGAATCCTCCTATGCCCGGTGGAAGTGTCAGGACTTGCAAACTATCACAGATTACAAAGGGAAACCGCCTCTGACGCCCGGTGGAAGTGTCAGGACTTGCAAACTATCACAGATTACAAAGGGAAACCGCCAACTGCCCAGCGACACAAGCAAACTAGACCAGCTAAACTGAACCATGTATGAGAGCACCAGCTGTTCCAAACGACTGTGTGATCTCGCTCTCCGTGGCCGACGTGAGTAAGACCTTTAAACAGGTTAACATTCGCATGCCTGCAGGGCCAGAAGGAATACCAGGATGTGTACTCAGAGCATGCACTTACCAGCTGGAATGTGTCTTTACTGACATTTTCAACCTATCCCTGACCCGATATATAATACCAACTTGTTTCAGGCAGACCACCATAGTCCCCATGCCCAAGAATGCCAAGGTAACCTGGCCAAATGACTATCATATTTCACA
>NC_068439.1:47427628-47430275 GCF_023373465.1 Oncorhynchus keta | reverse complement strand
ATTCCTTCTCTTATACAATCAGTTACTTTTACCAAACCACAACTGAAAATTTTCTCAGAACAGTTCGTTTTTGTTTGTTTGTTTATAAGTCTCGTCTGTCTGGTGGACGGTGCCTTCGTTCTGGGTAGCGCCTCGGATTGTCTGGAGGCTACTGAACATCCTCAGTGTGTGCTTGTTCCATTATAGCGTCTGCTATAGCAGCACCTTCATCAACACGTTCCCTTCTTTCAGCCTGGGGTCTCTCTACTGCCCCACCGTCCTCTACAGTTCCCTGTGTGTCACTCTCAGGAGCTCTCTGTGCCTGTTCTCTCTCAATTGTTTTGCTGTTTTCCATGGAATGCATTTGGTTAATGTGACGCCGCCACATTATGTCTGGGCTCACTTGAACCTGGTAAGTTCTGGGTCCCGTTTGTGTGTGTACGGTCCCTCTTGTCCATTTCCCTCCTCTTCTGTAGTCTCGCACCATCACTTCCTGTCCTGTTTGGAGATGGCGCTCCCGGCCACCGGAGAGCATCTTGGCTTGTTTGTTCAGCACTTCATTACGACTGTTTGGCTTCATGATGTCCAGCTGTGTGCGGAGAGGCCTCCCGAACATCAGTGCGGCTGGGCTTTCATTTGTCGTGGCATGTGGGGTGTTTCGGTAGGAGGCCAGGAACTTGGCCAGTTTTGTTTGCAAAGTCCCTTCGTCTCGTTTTGCTGCACGGAGCCCTTGCTTTAGGGTTTGCACAAAGCGTTCTGCCAACCCATTGGTGGCAGGGTGGTACGACGCTGAGGTTGAGTGTTTGATTCCATTTACTGAGATGAATCTTGTAAACTCGTCACTTACAAAAGCTTGCGCGTTGTCACTTACCAGCTGCAGTGGCAAACCGAAGCGTGCAAACGTTGTTCTGAGACACTCTATTGTCTGAGGCTGAGGTGGAGGAGTCAGTGCAAAACACCTCTGGCCATTTGGAATGGGCATCAACTATAACCAGAAACATGTGCTTTTCAAAGGGACCAGCGTAGTCCACATTAATTCTCTGCCATGGCTCTGCGGGCCATTCCCATGGGTGGACTGGGACAGGAGCAGGCATGTGAAGGGTTTCCAAACATCCACTACAGTTCTTTGCCATATTTTCTATCTGTTGGTCCAGACCTGGCCACCAGAAGTGGCTCCTTGCGAGCAGCTTCATTTTGACAATTCCAAAATGACCTTCATGTAGTTGCTGCAAGACTAGATGTTGGCATTTCTGGGGTATCATGACTCTCATCCCCCACATCAAACATCCTTAGTACGTTGTAATTTCGTTTCTCCGCTGGAAATATGGAGTCAGCTCCTTTCTGCCAGTAGCTGGCCATCCTGACATGGTGTGGGTGTACACTTTTGACAATGTCACATCTTTCCTTGTCTCCTGTTTGATAAGCGGTATGGAACATGTCCACTGCATCCACCCTCCATTGTCTTTCTCTTGTACACGGCAGTCTGGATAATCCATCTGCATTTGTGTGGAGGATGCCGGATTAAACTCATTGTCATTCATATGACTGGCAAGGAACAGGGCATATCGCTGTAACCTGGCTGCTGTCATTGCCGGAATGCCTTTCTTTGGACTGAAAATGGAAAGCAACGGCTGGTGATCTGTAACCAGTGTGAAACGCTTGCCATATAGGTATGCGTGGAATTACATAGAACAATACTGCGCATGACCAAGGGTGCTCCATCCTTAAAGGGGACATCAGTAATTAACAGAACATAACACAATTGATCAGGTAAAAGGTATATTCCCATGAATCTGACTGAACCAGGAGCCACAAATCTGAAAGCGATAGCCTTGATTGAAATTCCACCATTGCTGCTGTGGCATGTGTCTGAGAGAAGGAGGGCACCAGAATGGTCTGGTAAAGGATTGCAAAGCAAATTAACGTCACCATCCATACTTCTGGGACCCTCAAGAGAGTTAGATGTCACAGGCTCCAAGGTAGAGAGAAAGGTGACATGTGAAATATTAGGGGCATATACATGTTTGAGGTTACACTTCTCATTCTGTAACTATCCTGAGGTTATACTGTACCTGCACGTAATTTTTGGGGACCACTTTTGGCTTGTGAGAACTGCTTTCAGAACTACTGGCTAAAAGTATACAAAAGTTCCAGAGAATATCTTTCATAACAATTCTGGTCTGGGTTGCGCAGCTAGCGCCTAGTGTGCCATCTTCACCGGTCACCCCATGTGACTTCCACCCCGTGATGTTCTAAAATCAGTGTAGTCAAACTCTGACTAAACTAAGTACCTCCAGGCTCTGATCAGGCCCTACACCCAAACAAGGGCACTGCGTTCATCCACCTCTGGCCTGCTCGCCTCCCTACCACTGAGGAAGTACAGTTCCCGCTCAGCCCAGTCAAAACTGTTCGCTGCTCTGGCCCCCAATGGTGGAACAAACTCCCTCACGACGCCAGGACAGCGGAGTCAATCACCACCTTCCGGAGACACCTGAAACCCACCTCTTTAAGGAATACCTAGGATAGGATAAGTAATCCTTCTCACCCCCCTTTAAGATTTAGATGCACTATTGTAAAGTGACTGTTCTACTGGATGTCATAAGGTGAATGCACCAATTTGTAAGTCGCTCTGGATAAGAGCGTCTGCTAAATGACTTAAATGTAAATG
>NC_068439.1:47416931-47427528 GCF_023373465.1 Oncorhynchus keta | reverse complement strand
CCTAGAGAGGAACCGGGCTATGTGGGGTGGCCAGTCCTCTTCTGGCTGTGCCGGGTAGAGATTATAACAGAACATGACCAAGATGTTCAAATGTTCATAAATGACCAGCATGGTCGAATAATAATAAGGCAGAACAGTTGAAACTGGAGCAGCAGCACAGTCAGGTGGACTGGGGACAGCAAGGAGCCTTCATGTCAGGTAGTCCTGGGGCACGGTCCTAGGGCTCAGGTCAGTTGAAACTGGAGCAGGAGCATGGCCAGGTGGACTGGGGACAGCAAGGAGTCCTCATGTCAGGTAGTCCTGGGACATGGTCCTAGGGCTCAGGTCCTCCGAGAGAGAGAAAGAAAGAGAGAAGGCCACCCACTTTGCCAAAGCACATCCCCCACACCACTAGAGGGATATCTTCAACCACCAACTTACCATCCTGAGACAAGGCCGAGTATAGCCCACAAAGATCTCCGCCACGGTACAAGGGGGGCAACCCAGACAGGCCGACCACAACAGTGAATCAACCCACCCAGGTGACGCACCCCCCCCCAGGGACGGCACGAGAGAGCCCCAGCAAGCCAGTGACTCAGCCCCGTAACAGGGTTAGAGGCAGAGAATCCCAGTGGAAAGAGGGGAACCGGCCAGGCAGAGACAGCAAGGGCGGTTCGTTGCTCCAGAGCCTTTCCGTTCACCTTCACACTCCTGGGCCAGACTACACTCAATCATATGACCCACTGAAGAGATGAGTCTTCAGTAAAGACTTAAAGGTTGAGACCGAGTTTGCGTCTCTGACATGTGTAGGCAGACCGTTCCATAAAATGGAGCTCTACAGGAGAAAGCCCTGCCTCCAGCTGTTTGCTTAGAAATTCTAGGGACAATTAGGAGGCCTGCGTCTTGTGACCGTAGCGTACGTGTAGGTATGTACGGCAGGACCAAATCAGAGAGGTAGGTAGGAGCAAGCCCATGTAATGCTTTGTAGGTTAGCAGTAAAACCTTGAAATCAGCCCTTGCTTTGACAGGAAGCCAGTGTAGAGAGGCTAGCACTGGAGTAATATGATCAAATTTTTTGGTTCTAGTCAGGATTCTAGCAGCCGTATTTAGCACTAACTGAAGTTTATTTAGTGCTTTATCCGGGTAGCCGGAAAATAGAGCATTGCAGTAGTCTAACCTAGAAGTGACAAAAGCATGGATTAATTTTTCTGCATCATTTTTGGACAGAAAGTTTCTGATTTTTGCAATGTTACGTAGATGGAAAAAGCTGTCCTCGAAATGGTCTTGATATGTTCTTCAAAAGAGAGATCAGGGTCCAGAGTAACGCCGAGGTCCTTCACAGTTTTATTTGAGACGACTGTACAACCATTAAGATTAATTGTCAGATTCAACAGAAGATCTCTTTGTTTCTTGGGACCTAGAACAAGCATCTCTGTTTTGTCCGAGTTTAATAGTAGAAAGTTTGCAGCCATCCACTTCCTTATGTCTGAAACACATGCTTCTAGCGAGGGCAATTTTGGGGATTCACCATGTTTCATTGAAATGTACAGCTGTGTGTCATCCGCATAGCAGTGAAAGTTTACATTATGTTTTCGAATAACATCCCCAAGAGGTAAAATATATAGTGAAAACAATAGTGGTCCTAAAACAGAACCTTGAGGAACACCGAAATGTACAGTTGATTTGTCAGAGGACAAACCATTCACAGAGACAAACTGATATCTTTCCGACAGATAAGATCTAAACCAGGCCAGAACTTGTCCGTGTAGACCAATTTGGGTTTCCAATCTCTCCAAAAGAATGTGGTGATCGATGGTATCAAAAGCAGCACTAAGGTCTAGGAGCACGAGGACAGATGCAGAGCCTCGGTCCGATGCCATTAAAATGTCATTTACCACCTTCACAAGTGCCGTCTCAGTGCTATGATGGGGTCTAAAACCAGACTGAAGCATTTCGTATACATTGTTTGTCTTCAGGAAGGCAGTGAGTTGCTGCGCAACAGCCTTCTCTAAAATCTTTGAGAGGAATGGAAGATTCGATATAGGCCGATAGTTTTTTATATTTTCTGGGTCAAGGTTTGGCTTTTTCAAGAGAGGCTTTATTACTGCCACTTTTAGTGAGTTTGGTACACATCCAGTGGATAGAGAGCCGTTTATTATGTTCAACATAGGAGGGCCAAGCACAGGAAGCAGCTCTTTCAGTAGTTTAGTTGGAATAGGGTCCAGTATACAGCTTGAAGGTTTAGAGGCCATGATTATTTTCATCATTGTGTCAAGAGATATAGTACTAAAACACTTGAGCGTCTCTCTGATCCTAGGTCCTGGCAGAGTTGTGCAGACTCAGGACAACTGAGGTTTGGAGGAATACGCAGGTTTAAAGAGGAGTCCGTAATTTGCTTTCTAATAATCATAATCTTTTCCTCAAAGAAGTTCATGAATTTATCACTGCTAAAGTGAAAGTCATCCTCTCTTGGGGAATGCTGCTTTTTAGTTAGCTTTGCCACAGTATCAAAAAAGGAATTTCGGATTGTTCTTATTTTCCTCAATTAAGTTAGAAAAAATAGGACGATCGAGCAGCAGTAAGGGCTCTTCGGTACTGCACGGTACCGTCCTTCCAAGCTAGTCGGAAGACTTCCAGTTTGGTGTGGCGCCATTTCCGTTCCAATTTTCTGGAAGCTTGCTTCAGAGCTCGGGTATTTTCTGTGTACCAGGGAGCTAGTTTCTTATGAGACATTTTTTTTTAGTTTTTAGGGGTGCAACTGCATCTAGGGTATTGCGCAAGGTTAAATTGAGATCCTCAGTTAGGTGGTTAACGGATTTTGTCCTCTGGCGTCCTTGGGTAGGCAGAGGGAGTCTGGAAGGGCATCAAGGAATCTTTGTGTTGTCTGTGAATTTATAGCACGACTTTTGATGTTCCTTGGTTGGGGTCTGAGCAGATTATTTGTTGCAATTGCAAACGTAATAAAATGGTGGTCCGATAGTCCAGGATTATGAGGAAAACATTAAGATCCACAACATTTATTCCATGGGACAAAACTAGGTCCAGCGTATGACTGTGACAGTGAGTGGGTCCAGAGACATGTTGGACAAAACCCACTGAGTCGATGATGGCTCCAAAAGCCTTTTGGAGTGGGTCTGTGGACTTTTCCATGTGAATATTAAAGTCACCAAAGATTAGAATATTATCTGCAATGACTACAAGGTCTGATAGGAATTCAGGGAACTCAGTGAGAAACGCTGTATATGGCCCAGGAGGCCTGTAAACAGTAGCTATAAAAAGTGATTGAGTAGGCTGCATAGATTTCATGACTAGAAGCTCAAAAGACGAAAACGTCATTTTTTTTTTTTTTTTGTAAATTGAAATTTGCTATCGTAAATGTTAGCAACACCTCCGCCTTTGCGGGATGCACGGGGATATGGTCACTAGTGTAGCCAGGAGGTGAGGCCTCATTTAACACAGTAAATTCATCAGGCTTAAGCCATGTTTCAGTCAGGCCAATCACATCAAGATTATGATCAGTGATTAGTTCATTGACTATAATTGCCTTTGAAGTAAGGGATCTAACATTAAGTAGCCCTATTTTGAGATGTGAGGTATCATGATCTCTTTCAGTAATGACAGGAATGGAGGTGGTCTTTATCCTAGTGAGATTGCTAAGGCGAACACCGCCATGTTTAGTTTTGCCCAACCTAGGTCGAGGCACAGACACGGTCTCAATGGTGATAGCTGAGCTGACTACACTGACTATGCTAGTGGCAGACTCCACTATGCTGGCAGGCTGGCTAATAGCCTGCTGCCTGGCCTGCACCCTATTTCATTGTGGAGCTAGAGGAGTTAGAGCCCTGTCTATGTTGGCAGATAAGATGAGAGCACCCTCCAGCTAGGATGGAGTCCGTCACTCCTCAGCAGGTCAGGCTTGGTCCTGTTTGTGGGTGAGTCCCAGAAAGAGGGCCAATTATCTACAAATTCTATCTTTTGGGAGGGGCAGAAAACAGTTTTCAACCAGCGATTGAGTTGTGAGACTCTGCTGTAGAGCTCATCACTCCCCCTAACTGGGAGGGGGCCAGAGACAATTACTCGATGCCGACACATCTTTCTAGCTGATATGCACGCAGAAGCTATGTTGCGCTTGGTGATCTCTGACTGTTTCATCCTAACATCGTTGGTGCCGACGTGATAACAATATCTCTATACTCTCTACACTCGCCAGTTTTAGCTTTAGCCAGCACCATCTTCAGATTAGCCTTAACGTCGGTAGCCCTGCCCCCGGGTAAACAGTGTATGATCGCTGGATGATTCGCTTTAAGTCTAATACTGCGGGTAATGGAGTCGCCAATGACTAGAGTTTTCAATTTGTCAGAGCTAATGGTGGGAAGCTTCGGCGTCTCAGACCCCGTAACGGGAGGAGTAGAGACCAGAGAAGACTCGGTCTCTGACTCCGACCCGCTGCTTAATGGGGAAAACCGGTTGAAAGTTTCTGTCTGCTGAATGAGCGACACCGGTTGAGCGTTCCTACAGCATTTCCTTCCAGAAACCGTGAGAAAGTTGTCCGGCTGCGGGGACTGTGCCAGGGGATTTATACTACTATCTGTACTTACTGGTGGCACAGACGCTGTTTCATCCTTTCCTACACTGAAATTACCCTTGCCTAACGATTGCGTCTGAAGCTGGGCTTGCAGTACAGCTATCCTCGCCGTAAGGCGAGCACAGCGGCTGCAATTAGAAGGCATCATGTTAATGTTACTACTTAGCTTCGGCTGTTGGAGGTCCTGACGAATCGTGTCCAGATAAAGCGTCCGGAGTGAAAAAGTTGAGGAAAAAAATAAATAAATATATGAACGGTAATTAAAAAGTGAAACCCGTAAAGTTGTCAGGTAGCAAAATAGGTTGGCAACAAAACGCACAGCAATTCGAAAACAAGCCTGCAAGTTGTGACCGGAAATGACGTACCAGTCAAAAGTTTGGACACACGTACTCATTCAAGGGGTTTTCTTTATTTTTTACATAAAGAATAGAGACAGACTGAATGGTAGGACGCTTTTCAGATTAAATTTGGATGTATGAAATATACACTCTTTGTCATTAGCCTGTTTGGAAAAAGCTGTGTTCAAATCCAAAAGCATAATTACTTTCCCCTGCCCTTAATAGGACTAGATGGATGTAAGCAATATGCCAGAAACTCCTCCTAGCCTATCACAGGGCTGAGCGAGGTCATCACCATGCAACTCACCCCTACCCAGCCTTCTTAGGACCATGACGTGGTGTCAACACTGTGCATAAGCCCAAAGATCTTAGGAGTTATTTGCTGTACCAGTATTACATTGCCCTTGTGTCAGGCCATGTGGGACCATGTCAGAGGTCAGAAGTAAGGGTACAGATTCGGTGTGAATTCTTGAGAAACTGGATGACGACCTCGTAAACAAACTTGTACTGGGAGATGGTCTGGACCATGAGCATCCTCTGCTGCATCAAGTGACCCAACATTATAGGGACCTCCACCCTCTGAGAGAGAAAGACCATACTTGTGTTATGATATAGAATACATGATGTATCAGTATAGTAACAGTTTGGAAAGTAACAGTGACCCACCCCAGTAAAAACATCAATCTCAGTGGCAGGATGCCCCTTACCTCGTTGTGCTCAAGGCAGCTGATCATGAGTTTGTTGAGGATAAAGACCCCGGTGCAGGCAACGCCAGCTCTACAGTGGACCACCACAGGGGTGTTAAGGCTCTTGGAGGTGTCCAGCATGCTGTCAGTGTGTCTCCTCGGTGACTGGATCTCCTCCAGGTATGCTGGGGGAGGGACGGGGGTTAGTGTCATCCTGTATCAATCAGAGGATGCTGGTTGGAGGAGCTAAAGGAGGATGGGCTCAACGTAATAGCTGGAATGGAATAAACCCTGTTTGACTCCGTTCCATTAATAACGTTCCAGCTATTACAATGAGCATATCCTCCTAAAGCTCCCCATCAGTCTCCTCTGGTATCAAATTTGAGGCTAGAAAAATCCTATTAATTCATACAGCTCCCTCATTTAGTTGACAGCAACAATGTACATTAATCAACATTCACATCAATATTCTAATTTAAGTTAGTTAAGTACTTTGGGCCACTACACAGGGCAGAAGCCTTCTTTTCTACCCCATTATCTTTGTGTAATTAACTACACAATGTAAATCTACAGTTATTCAACACTTTTAAATACAAATGAAAGGCATTAGGTGTGACTTACAAAAGAACACCTGAACGTATTTGGGGCAGCCGTGTTCGGGCCTGTCTGTGTACTGCAGGTGCCATACAGCGCCCTCCTGGCCTGACAGCAGGTGTTTTACCTTTAACTCCGCGATGTCGTAGCAGCTTGAGTCCGCACGGAACTTAGTGGTCACATTTGAAATTACCGTGGGTGGCTGAGTTGTCCTTGGAGCCCAGTTTTGGCCAGTAGCGGTAGCTCTTAGACCTGCCACCTTCCTGAGAGAGAGGAGAGGGAGGAGGCAGGGAGAGGTTGAATTTAAGGTTAGTGTACATGTGGGGTGGATACACAAACACATGCATCATTCCTTCTATGCATTGTCAAGGCCCGAATGGCAGACGAAGGGTGATGAAGGGAGGAGGGGTGTCTCTTTTTTAACAACAGCTGGTGTGCAATCTTTAATGTTAAAGCTTTTGCTTGTCGGAGTTAGAATACCTCATGATAAGCTGCAGACTACACAATTTACCAAGATAGTTTTCATGTATATTTTTCATAGCTGTCTATTTACCACCACAAACCAATGCTGGCACAAAGAGTGCACTCAACAAGCTGTATAGGGCCATAAGCAAACAAGAAAATGCATTTCTAGAGGTGACGTTTCTCCTGGCTAATGATTTTAGTACAGGGAAACTGAAATTCCTTTTTCCTCATTTTTTTTGTCACCTGGAGGCGACAAATCCCAAGATCACTTTTACTCCACACAAATAAACCCATACAAGGCCCTTCCTTTCCCTTCCTCTCAAATCAGACCATAACTCTATCCTCCGGCTTACAAACTCAAACAGGAAGTAACAGTGATGCACTCAATGCGGAAGTGGTCTGATAAAGCATATGCAAGCACAGACTGGAATATGTTCAGGGATTTAACTGATAACATTTTGGAGTTACAGCATCAGTCACCAGATTCATTAAGTGCATCGACAACGCCATCCCCACATTGACCGTACGTACACCAACCAGAAGCCATGGATTACAGGCAACATCCACACTGAACTAAAGGTTAAAGCTGCCACTTTCAAGGAGCGGGACTCTAATCTGGACACTTAAAAGAAAATCCCACTATGCTCTCTGACGAGCCATCAAACAGGTAAAGCTTCAATACAGGACTAAGACCGAATCCTCCTATGCCGGCTCTGACGCCCGGTGGAAGTGTCAGGACTTGCAAACTATCACAGATTACAAAGGGAAACCGCCAACTGCCCAGCGACACAAGCAAACTAGACCAGCTAAACTGAACCATGTATGAGAGCACCAGCTGTTCCAAACGACTGTGTGATCTCGCTCTCCGTGGCCGACGTGAGTAAGACCTTTAAACAGGTTAACATTCGCATGCCTGCAGGGCCAGAAGGAATACCAGGATGTGTACTCAGAGCATGCACTTACCAGCTGGAATGTGTCTTTACTGACATTTTCAACCTATCCCTGACCCGATATATAATACCAACTTGTTTCAGGCAGACCACCATAGTCCCCATGCCCAAGAATGCCAAGGTAACCTGGCCAAATGACTATCATATTTCACATCTATATCAAATCAAATCAAATGTATTTATATAGCCCTTCGTACATCAGCTGATATCTCAAAGTGCTGTACAGAAACCCAGCCTAAAACCCCAAACAGCAAACAATGCAGGTGTAAAAGCACGGTGGCTAGGAAAAACTCCCTAGAAAGGCCAAAACCTAGGAAGAAACCTAGAGAGGAACCGGGCTATGTGGGGTGGCCAGTCCTCTTCTGGCTGTGCCGGGTAGAGATTATAACAGAACATGACCAAGATGTTCAAATGTTCATAAATGACCAGCATGGTCGAATAATAATAAGGCAGAACAGTTGAAACTGGAGCAGCAGCACAGTCAGGTGGACTGGGGACAGCAAGGAGCCTTCATGTCAGGTAGTCCTGGGGCACGGTCCTAGGGCTCAGGTCAGTTGAAACTGGAGCAGGAGCATGGCCAGGTGGACTGGGGACAGCAAGGAGTCCTCATGTCAGGTAGTCCTGGGACATGGTCCTAGGGCTCAGGTCCTCCGAGAGAGAGAAAGAAAGAGAGAAGGAGAGAATTAGAGAACGCACACTTAGATTCACACAGGACACCGAATAGGACAGGAGAAGTACTCCAGATATAACAAACTGACCCTAGCCCCCGACACATAAACTACTGCAGCATAAATACTGGAGGCTGAGACAGGAGGGGTCAGGAGACACTGTGGCCCCATCCGAGGACACCCCGGACAGGGCCAAACAGGAAGGATATAACCCCACCCACTTTGCCAAAGCACATCCCCCACACCACTAGAGGGATATCTTCAACCACCAACTTACCATCCTGAGACAAGGCCGAGTATAGCCCACAAAGATCTCCGCCACGGTACAAGGGGGGCAACCCAGACAGGCCGACCACAACAGTGAATCAACCCACCCAGGTGACGCACCCCCCCAGGGACGGCACGAGAGAGCCCCAGCAAGCCAGTGACTCAGCCCCGTAACAGGGTTAGAGGCAGAGAATCCCAGTGGAAAGAGGGGAACCGGCCAGGCAGAGACAGCAAGGGCGGTTCGTTGCTCCAGAGCCTTCCGTTCACCTTCCCACTCCTGGGCCAGACTACACTCAATCATATGACCCACTGAAGAGATGAGTCTTCAGTAAAGACTTAAAGGTTGAGACCGAGTTTGCGTCTCTGACATGGGTAGGCAGACCGTTCCATAAAAATGGAGCTCTATAGGAGAAAGCCCTGCCTCCAGCTGTTTGCTTAGAAATTCTAGGGACAATTAGGAGGCCTGCGTCTTGTGACCGTAGCGTACGTGTAGGTATGTACGGCAGGACCAAATCAGAGAGGTAGGTAGGAGCAAGCCCATGTAATGCTTTGTAGGTTAGCAGTAAAACCTTGAAATCAGCCCTTGCTTTGACAGGAAGCCAGTGTAGAGAGGCTAGCACTGGAGTAATATGATCAAATTTTTGGTTCTAGTCAGGATTCTAGCAGCCGTATTTAGCACTAACTGAAGTTTATTTAGTGCTTTATCCGGGTAGCCGGAAAATAGAGCATTGCAGTAGTCTAACCTAGAAGTGACAAAAGCATGGATTAATTTTTCTGCATCATTTTTGGACAGAAAGTTTCTGATTTTTGCAATGTTACGTAGATGGAAAAAGCTGTCCTCGAAATGGTCTTGATATGTTCTTCGGCTTTCTTTTCCGCAACAAAGCCTCCTTCACTCACGCTGCCAAGCTTACTCTAGTAAAACTGACTATCCTACCGATCCTCGACTTCGGCGATGTCATCTACAAAATGGCTTCCAACACTCTACTCAGCAAACTGGATGCAGTCTATCACAGTGCCATCCGTTTTGTCACTAAAGCACCTTATACCACCCACCACTGCGACTTGTATGCTCTAGTCGGCTGGCCCTCACTACATATTCGTCGCCAGACCCACTGGCTCCAGGTCATCTACAAGTCCATGCTAGGTAAAGCTCCGCCTTATCTCAGTTCACTGGTCACGATGGCAACACCCATCCGTAGCACGCGCTCCAGCAGGTGTATCTCACTGATCATCCCTAAAGCCAACACCTCATTTGGCCGCCTTTCGTTCCAGTACTCTGCTGCCTGTGACTGGAACGAATTGCAAAAATCGCTGAAGTTGGAGACTTTTATCTCCCTCACCAACTTCAAACATCAGCTATCCGAGCAGCTAACCGATCGCTGCAGCTGTACATAGTCTATTGGTAAATAGCTCACCCTTTTTCACCTACCTCATTCCCATACTGTTTTTATACTGTTTTTATTTATTTACTTTTCTGCTCTTTTGCACACCAATATCTCTACCTGTACATGCCCATCTGATCATTTATCACCAGTGTTAATCTGCAAAATTGTATTATTCGCCTACCTCCTCATGCCTTTTGCACACATTGTATATAGACTGCCCATTTTTTTCTACTGTGTTATTGACTTGCTAAATTGTTTACTCCATGTGTAACTCTGTGTTGTCTGTTCACACTGCTATGCTTTATCTTGGCCAGGTCGCAGTTGCAAATGAGAACTTGTTCTCAACTAGCCTACCTGGTTAAATAAAGGTGAAATAAAAAAAAAAAAAAGAGAGATCAGGGTCCAGAGTAACGCCGAGGTCCTTCACAGTTTTATTTGAGACGACTGTACAACCATTAAGATTAATTGTCAGATTCAACAGAAGATCTCTTTGTTTCTTGGGACCTAGAACAAGCATCTCTGTTTTGTCCGAGTTTAATAGTAGAAAGTTTGCAGCCATCCACTTCCTTATGTCTGAAACACATGCTTCTAGCGAGGGCAATTTTGGGGCTTCACCATGTTTCATTGAAATGTACAGCTGTGTGTCATCCGCATAGCAGTGAAAGTTTACATTATGT